>NW_027423429.1:5000-81115 GCF_048934315.1 Petromyzon marinus | reverse complement strand
GAGTGTTTGGCTGCCCCCCTTACAACATTCACCACGAGCGTCACGTGTTCACGGAGTGTTTGGCTGCCCCCCCCTACAACATTCACCACGAGCGTCACGTGATCACGGAGTGTTTGGCTGCCCCCCCTTACAACTTTCACGACGAGCGTCACGTGTTCACGGAGTGTTTGGCTGCCCCCCTTACAACATTCACCACGAGCGTCACGTGTTCACGGAGTGTTTGGCTGCCCCCCCTACAACATTCACCACGAGCGTCACGTGTTCACGGAGTGTCTGGCTGCCCCCCCTACAACATTCACCACGAGCGTCACGTGTTCACGGAGTGTTTGGCTGCCCCCCTCTACAACATTCACCACGAGCGTCACGTGATCACGGAGTGTTTGGCTGCCCCCCTTACAACATTCACCACGAGCGTCACGTGTTCACGGAGTGTTTGGCTGCCCCCTACAAACATTCACGACGAGTGTCACGTGTTCACGGAGTGTTTGGCTGCCCCCCCTACAACATTCACCACGAGCGTCACGTGTTCACGGAGTGTCTGACTGCCCCCCTTACAACATTCACCACGAGCGTCACGTGTTCACGGAGTGTTTGGCTGCCCCCTTACAACATTCACGACGAGTGTCACGTGTTCACGGAGTGTTTGGCTGCCCCCCTACAACATTCACCACGAGCGTCACGTGTTCACGGAGTGTTTGGCTGCCCCCCTTACAACATTCACCACGAGCGTCACGTGTTCACGGAGTGTTTGGCTGCCCCCCCTTACAACATTCACCACGAGCGTCACGTGTTCACGGAGTGTTTGGCTGCCCCCCTACAACGTTCACCACGAGCGTCACGTGTTCACGGAGTGTTTGGCTGCCCCCCCTACAACATTCACAACGAGCGTCACGTGTTCACGGAGTGTTTGGCTGCCCCCCTTACAACATTCACCACGAGCGTCACGTGTTCACGGAGTGTTTGGCTGCCCCCCTCTACAACATTCACCACGAGCGTCACGTGTTCACGGAGTGTTTGGCTGCCCCCCTTACAACATTCACCACGAGCGTCACGTGTTCACGGAGTGTTTGGCTGCCCCCCCCTACAACATTCACCACGAGCGTCACGTGTTCACGGAGTGTTTGGCTGCCCCCCTTACAACATTCACCACGAGCGTCACGTGTTCACGGAGTGTTTGGCTGCCCCCTACAAACATTTCCACGCGAACACGACAATCTCACCCCGTCGGGCAATCATTTGTGGCTAGCCCAGGGGTCGCTTTTGTAAAAAAAAGCAACGCTCCCTACACAGCTTCAGCGGACTTGGCGTGGTGGAAATTAAAATAAAGTTTAGTTAAAGTTTGTTAATAGTTAATCTTTGTTGTCGCGACGGTCACACACGCGCACGCCCCTCGCGAGTCGCGAACTTACTTGTGTGGCGGCCTCCTGACTTTGAAGCGATCCGGCGAGTGGCTGGCGACGTTTTAGAGTAGGAGGAGAGAGGGGGGAGAGAGAGAGAGAGAGTGGGGGGTGGGGGAGTGGGGGAGAGAGGGGGGAGAGAGAGAGTGGGGGGGAGTGGGGTGAGAGGGGGGAGTGGGGAGAAAGAGAGTGGGGGGGGGAGAAGTGGGAGAGAGCGAGAGAGTGGGGGCGAGAGAGGGGGAGAGAGGGGGGGAGCGAGAGTGGGGTAGAGAGTGGAGAGAGAGTGGGGGGGGAGAGTGGGAGAGAGAGAGAGTGGGGGGAGAGTGGAGGCGAGAGAGGGAGAGAGAGGGGGGGAGAGAGAGCGAGTGGGGGGGAGAGAGTGGGAGAGAAAGTGGGGAGAGAGAGTGGGAGAGAGAATGGGAGAGAGAGTGGGAGAGAGAGGGGGGGAGAGTGGGGGAGAGTGGGGAGAGAGTGGGAGAGAGAGTGGGGGAGAGAGGGGGGGAGAGAGTGGGGGGAGAGAGTGGGGAGAGAGTGGGGAGAGAGGGGGGAGAGTTGGGGGAGAGAGTGGGAGAGGGAGTGGGGGGAGAGTGGGGAGAGAGACAGGGGAGAGAGTGGGGAGAGAGTGGGGGAGAGTGGGAGAGAGAGAGTGGGGAGAGAGACAGGGGAGAGAGAGGGGGGAGAGGGGGGAGAGTGGGGAGAGAGTGGGAGAGAGAGAGTGGGGAGAGAGAGGGGGGAGAGTGGGGGGAGAGTGGGGAGAGAGACAGGGGAGAGAGAGAGTGTGAGACTTGGGAGAGAGAGGGGAAGAGTGGGGAGAGAGTGGGGAGAGAGAGAGTGGGAGAGAGAGAGTGGGAGAGAGTGGGAGAGTGGGGAGAGAGAGTGGGGAGAGAGTGGGAGAGAGAGTGGGGAGAGAGTGGGAGAGTGGGGAGAGACAGTGGGGAGAGAGTGTGAGAGTGGGGAGAGAGTGGGGAGCGAGTGGGGAGAGTGGGAGAGAGAGTGGGAGAGGGAGTGGGGGGAGAGTGGGGAGAGAGTGGGAGAGAGAGTGGGGAGAAAGTGGGGAGAGTGGGAGAGAGATTGGGAGAGAGAGTGGGAGAGAGAGTGGGGAGAGAGTGGGAGAGAGAGTGGGAGAGAGAGTGGGGAGATAGAGTGGGAGAGTGGGGAGAGAGTGGGGAGAGTGGGGGGAGAGTGGGGAGAGAGTAGGGGAGAGAGTGGGGAGAGTGGGGGGAGAGTGGGGAGCGAGTGGGGAGAGTGGGGAGAGAGTGAGAGAGTGGGGAGAGAGATTGGGGAGAGAGTGCGGAGAGAGGGGGGGGGGAGTGGGGAGAGAGTGAGGAGAGTGGGGAGAGAGTGGGGAGAGAGTGGGCAGAGAGTGGGGAGAGAGTGGGGAGAGAGAGTCTAAAATGCGTCATGATAATGTTCTGAATGTGGAGGGAGGAAAACCGGAGGACCCGGATGAAAATCCTCGCGACCACGGGAAGAGAGAGAGAGAACATGCCAACTCCAAACACACACTGATGTCAATGTTAAAATCAAACCCACGACATCTTGTATACAAGGCGAGGTAGTTAACATCTCTTAGCCACCGTGGCCCCCTTAACGACTGGGATCAGTGGTGCCCAGGTGGTGGTGGGGGGGGGGGGGTAATTGGACAGGCCCCCCACCACCCAATAAAAATTTCACTATTTAAAAAAAAAATCCTCGAGATTTTGTCAATTTGCTGAAGGTTGCTGCATGCCTTCACCTGTGTGGGTTCCACTTTTTTTGTGTTGCTGCCCCTGTGTTTTCTTTGCAGAGGGCCTCTTGAAATTGGCGAACAACGTGGCCTGCGACCTGTTCCATGCTAGGACCAGCAGAGCCAATCGGCCGTGGCTTGTTACATTTCCGTTGATGTAATGTCTCCCGTTCGTTCTGTGGGAGACGCACTGGGCCTTCTTAATCTGGTTTCGCCTTGGAAGCCAGCGGGTGAATGAGTGTATGTGTAACGGAGTAGGGTTATATTTCAACTTATTTGGTTTTTGGACTCTTGGATCAATGAATTCATTGCAAGCCTTTGTAACGATGCGTTTTATTCATTGTAAGCTTTTGTAATAAAACTACTGGAGAGACGCGCAGAGGGGGAAAAAAGCGAGAGTGGGAGAGAGAGTGGGGAGAGAGAGAGGGGAAGAGTGGAGAGAGTGTGGGGGAGAGATACAGGGGAGAGTGGGGGGGAGAGTGGGGAGAGAGAGTGGGAGAGTGGGGAGAGAGACAGGGGAGAGTGGGGGGGGGGAGAGGGGGGAGAGTGGGGAGAGATTGGGGGAAAGAGACAGGGGAGAGTGGGGGGGGGGGAGAGTGGGGGGGAGAGTGGGGAGAGAGAGTGGGAGAGAGAGTGGGGAGAGAGGGGGGAGAGTGGGGAGAGAGAGTGGGGAGAGTGGGGAGAGAGTGGGGAGAGTGTGGGGGAGAGAGACAGGGGAGAGTGGGGAGAGAGTGGGGGGGAGAGTGGAAGAGAGAGTGGGAGAGAGTGGGGGGAGAGTGGGGAGAGTGTGGCGGAGAGAGACAGGGGAGAGTGGGGAGAGAGTGGGGGAGAGAGACAGGGGAGAGTGGGGAGAGTGTGGGGGAGAGAGAGTGGGGGGAGAGAGGGGAGAGAGAGAGTGGGGAGAGTGGGGGGGAGAGTGGGGAGAGAGAGAGTGGCGAAATGGCGGACGCAGAAGAGCAGAAAGAGGAGGTGCCGGTGAAGAATACGAAGAAGAAGAATAATAATAAGGTATAAGATGAGAAGAAAGTGCCCCAGGTGCCCGAGTCTCTGCTCTCACGAGGAGGAAGGCATTCCAGGCCATGCGCACCATGCGGCCCAAGCAGCGAATTCGCGACCGCTTGACCCGGCGGATGAGGCGCCATCTGACCTACAAGCTTGCCGAGGCGTTCGTCAAGGAGAACCACTCGATGCGACGCAAGTGAGATTCGTCTGGCGAGGATGGCGCCCAAGGCTGCCAACTTCTACGATGTCCTCCCCCCCCACCCCCCGGCGAGCCCAAGCTCGCGTCCGTCATCGGCAATGTCGCGGTACCAACGGAGGGTGAGCCCCAAGGTTCCTGCAGCTGCCGAGGCTTTGCGTGCAGACGTTTCAACGGTGCGTTTGTGCGCATCGCCAAGGCGCCCTTCGACATGCCGCGCGTCGCTACAGGCCCGCATCGCCTGGGGCTACCCCGGACCCGATAGACGGCGTTGGGGGGAAAGTCGTGCACACAGCGTGGCTTTGGCAAAGATCAAGGAGCAGCGCATCGGGCCACTCGCCGACAACTCGCTCACCGAGAATAACCCGTGGAAGAGACCGGCGTCCGATGCGTCGCGGGCCTCATCCGTGAGATCTTCACGGGTCGGCAAAAGGACTTCAAGTTGATTCTAGATTTAAAATGCCTTCGCCACTGCAAGGATCCATCTCTCTTTGGCTCTATTCGGTAAAGTCACGTAGGTAAAATTTTTTTTAAAAAAAATAAAACAACAAAAATCGCGACGTTTCGGCCGCAACACAAGCGGCCTTCATCGGGTTAAAAGGGACCAGCGCTGTCTCGGGGACAGCGCTGGAGTGAAACGGAGCCACGCTCAGACCGCGGACCTCTAAGCTGTGCGCGAGGAAACAAGGTGCCCTGAAGAGAAAAACGGGATTCGCGTGCGACTTGGTGAACGCCGCGGCTTGCCGCAAGAGGACGAGGCGCCACGTCCAGGACGTCGGCGCCGGGAACCGCCTCGTGCGACGGATGAACTGAGCCGTTGCCAGTCGAGACCAACCTCCACCTGTCCCT
Organism: Petromyzon marinus; assembly: GCF_048934315.1. Lineage (NCBI taxonomy): Eukaryota > Metazoa > Chordata > Hyperoartia > Petromyzontiformes > Petromyzontidae > Petromyzon > Petromyzon marinus. Next base: position 75,945 of record NW_027423429.1, on the reverse strand, counting down.
CCCCAGTCTGCCCAGCTCAAATAGATGGTCAATAAGCGTTTTAAAAATAATTCAAGAGAGTGGGAGAAAGAGAGGGGGGGTGGTGTGGGTAGAGAGAGAGAGAGATGGGGGGGCAGAGAGGGGGGTAGAGAGAGTGGGAGAGAGGGGAAAGGAGGGGGAAAAATATTTTGTTGGGTCTTTCATTTAATAGGGGGGGGGGGTACATAAAGCAAAGCATAAAAAAAAAACCGAAATGATGAACGGAGCAAAGTGCCGACCACACCGAGCATCTTCCTGTTTCTTCTGATCGTAACAAAAAATAAAAATATAAAAAAGAGAGAGGGGGAAGGGGCAGGAAGAAGGAGCAGAGCTTGAAATATTTCGTAAATCTTTCGTTTAAAAAGGAGGGGGGGGGGGGTAGAGCATAAAGTAAAGCATTGAACAAAAAAACGAAATGATGAACGAAGCAAAGCGCCGACTGCACCGAGCATCTTCCTGGTTTTCCTCTGATCGAAAATAAAAAAGAAAGATGGGAAGAGAGTGGGAGAGAGAGAGAGGGGGAGAGAGTGGGAGAGAGAGAGAGAGAGGGGGAGAGAGAGAGAGGGGGAGAGAGTGGGAGAGAGTGAGAGAGGGGGAGAGAGAGAGAGGGGGAGAGAGTGGGAGAGAGTGGGAGAGAGTGGGAGAGAGTGAGAGTGGGAGAGAGAGAGTGGGAGAGAGTGAGAGTGGGAGAGAGAGAGAGGGGGAGAGAGTGGGAGAGAGTGGGAGAGAGAAAGATGGGGAGAGAGTGGGAGAGAGAGAGTGGGAGAGAGAGAGAGGGAGAGAGTGGGAGAGAGTGGGAGAGAGAAAGATGAGGAGAGAGTGGGAGAGAGAGAGAGGGGGAGAGAGTGGGAGAGAGTGGGAGAGAGTGAGAGTGGGAGAGAGAGAGTGGGAGAGAGTGGGAGAGAGAGTGTGGGAGAGAGTGAGAGTGGGAGAGTGGGAGAGAGTGAGAGTGGGAGAGAGAGAGGGGGAGAGAGTGGGAGAGAGTGGGAGAGAGAAAGATGGGGAGAGAGTGGGAGAGAGAGAGTGGGAGAGAGAGAGGGGGAGAGAGTGGGAGAGAGTGGGAGAGAGAAAGATGAGGAGAGAGTGGGAGAGAAAGAGGGGGAGAGAGTGGGAGAGAGAAAGATGGGGAGAGAGTGGGAGAGAGAGAGGGGGAGAGAGTGGGAGAGAGTGGGAGAGAGAGAGAGGGTTAGAGAGTGGGAGAGAGAGAGAGAGGGGGAGAGAGAGAGAGTGGGAGAGAGAGAGGGGGAGAGAGTGGGAGAGAGTGGGAGAGAGAGAGAGGGTTAGAGAGTGGGAGAGAGAGAGGGGGAGAGAGAGAGAGGGGGAGAGAGTGGGAGAGAGTGGGAGAGAGTGGGAGAGAGTGAGAGTGGAGAGAGAGAGTGGGAGAGAGTGAAAGTGGGAGAGAGAGAGAGGGGAGAGAGTGGGAGAGAGTGGGAGAGAGAAAGATGGGGGAGAGAGTGGGAGAGAGAGAGTGGGAGAGAGAGAGAGAGAGGGAGAGAGTGGGAGAGAGTGGGAGAGAGAAAGATGAGGAGAGAGTGGAGAGAGAGAGAGGGGGAGAGAGTGGGAGAGAGTGGGAGAGAGTGAGAGTGGGAGAGAGAGTGGGAGAGAGTGGGAGAGAGAGAGTGGGAGAGAGTGAGAGTGGGGAAGGGGAGAGAGTGAGAGTGGGAGAGAGAGAGTGGGAGAGAGTGAGAGTGGGAGAGTGGGAGAGAGTGAGAGTGGGAGAGAGAGAGGGGAGAGAGTGGGAGAGAGTGGGAGAGAGAAAGATGGGGAGAGAGTGGGAGAGAGAGAGTGGGAGAGAGAGAGGGAGAGAGTGGGAGAGAGTGGGAGAGAGAAAGATGAGGAGAGAGTGGGAGAGAAAGAGGGGGAGAGAGTGGGAGAGAGAAAGATGGGGAGAGAGTGGGAGAGAGAGAGGGGGAGAGAGTGGGAGAGAGTGGGAGAGAGAGAGGGTTAGAGAGTGGGAGAGAGAGAGAGAGTGGGAGAGAGAGAGAGTGGGAGAGAGAGAGGGGGAGAGAGTGGGAGAGAGTGGGAGAGAGAGAGAGGGTTAGAGAGTGGGAGAGAGAGAGAGAGAGGGGGGAGAGAGAGAGAGGGGGAGAGAGTGGGAGAGAGTGAGAGAGGGGGGAGAGAGAGAGAGGGGGAGAGAGTGGGAGAGAGAGTGGGGAGAGTGTGAGAGTGGGAGAGAGAGAGTGGGAGAGAGTGAGAGTGGGAGAGAGAGAGAGGGGAGAGAGTGGGAGAGAGTGGAGAGAGAGAAGCATGGGGAGAGAGTGGGAGAGAGAGAGAGTGGGAGAGAGAGAGAGGGAGAGAGTGGGAGAGAGTGGGAGAGAGAAAGATGAGGAGAGAGTGGGAGAGAGAGAGAGGGGGAGAGAGTGGGAGAGAGTGGGAGAGAGTGAGAGTGGGAGAGAGAGAGTGGGAGAGAGTGGGAGAGAGAGAGTGGGAGAGAGTGAGAGTGGGAGAGTGGGAGAGAGTGAGAGTGGGAGAGAGAGAGTGGGAGAGAGTGAGAGTGGGAGAGTGGGAGAGAGTGAGAGTGGGAGAGAGAGAGGGGGAGAGAGTGGGAGAGAGTGGGAGAGAGAAAGATGGGGAGAGAGTGGGAGAGAGAGAGTGGGGAGAGAGGGGAGAGAGTGGGAAGAGTGGGAGAGAGAAAGATGAGGAGAGAGTGGGAGAGAAAGAGGGGGAGAGTGGGAGAGAGAAAGATGGGGAGAGAGTGGAGAGAGAGAGGGGGAGAGAGTGGAGAGAGTGGGAGAGAGAGAGGGTTAGAGAGTGGGAGAGAGAGAGAGAGAGGGGGAGAGAGAGAGAGTGGGAGAGAGAGAGGGGGAGAGAGTGGGAGAGAGTGGGAGAGAGAGAGAGGGTTAGAGAGTGGGAGAGAGAGAGAGAGAGGGGGAGAGAGAGAGAGGGGGAGAGAGTGGGAGAGAGTGAGAGAGGGGGAGAGAGAGAGAGGGGGAGAGAGTGGGAGAGAGTGGGAGAGAGTGAGAGTGGGAGAGAGAGAGTGGGAGAGAGTGAGAGTGGGAGAGAGAGAGAGGGGGAGAGAGTGGGAGAGAGTGGGAGAGAGAAAGATGGGGAGAGAGTGGGAGAGAGAGAGAGTGGGAGAGAGAGAGAGGGAGAGAGTGGGAGAGAGTGGGAGAGAGAAAGATGAGGAGAGAGTGGGAGAGAGAGAGAGGGGGAGAGAGTGGGAGAGAGTGGGGAGAGTGAGAGTGGAGAGAGAGAGTGGAGAGAGTGGGAGAGAGAGTGGGAGAGAGTGAGAGTGGAGAGTGGGAGAGAGTGAGAGTGGGAGAGAGAGAGTGGGAGAGAGAGAGAGGGAGAGAGTGGGGAGGGAGAGTGGGAGAGAGAAAGATGAGGAGAGAGTGGGAGAGAAAGAGGGGGAGAGAGTGGAGAGAGAAAGATGGGGAGAGAGTGGGAGAGAGAGAGAGGGGCGAGAGAGTGGGAGAGAGTGGGAGAGAGAGAGAGGGTTAGAGAGTGGGAGAGAGAGAGAGGGGAGAGAGAGAGAGTGGGAGAGAGAGAGGGGGAGAGAGTGGGAGAGAGTGGGAGAGAGAGAGAGGGTTAGAGAGTGGGAGGGAGAGAGATAGGGGGAGAGAGAGAGGGGGGGGGGAGAGTGGGGAGGGTGGGAGAGAGAGAGAGGGGGAGAGGTGGGAGAGAGTGGGAGAGAGAGAGAGGGGGAGAGAGACAGAGTGGGAGAGAGAGAGAGAGGGAGAGATAAATGAGTGAGGGTCGGGGCAGAGATGATGGAGCGGGTGGAGAGAGATTTGCGGAGGCAGAGAGAGAGTTCGGGAAGAGCGATGAGAGATGGGAGAGAGAGGGAGGGATTGAGAAACGAGGAGAGAGATGGAGGGGAGATGGCAGAGAGAGATGGAGGGAAAGGATCGGAGAATTCAGAGAAGATGTAAGGAGAGAGGAGGGAGAGAGAGAGAGAGAGGGGTGAATAGTTGCTTCATGTGGTCGGTTTAGCCTCCGCCCTCCCACGCATGGTTGTGTTTTCTCTGTGTCTGCCACATCCGCCTACACACACGTGCACACTTACAAAGACAAAGGCACCCCGTGTAGCGTCAGTAGCCTGTCGGGGCAAGTGCTCTTAGCGAGTAGCAGCGCCCACGAAGTCCGGCACTGCATGCGACGGGGGTTGGGTGGCCAGCATCACCGCGCACGGCCGCCTTTGTCTCCCCAGCGGCGACGTTCACTACGCACCTCGACCAGGCGCTCATTTGAGGCCGAGTCGACCTAGCGGGAGTCCCACGACCGGTTCAGACAATCGTCACTGGCAGGGATTCGAACCCGGGTTCGTAACGCGGCGCGCTGAGCCCTACACCGCCGCTCCCCGTGCACGCACGCAACGCACGCAACGCAAAGGTCCCCCGGATAGCGCGCCACGGACTGCCGGGGCAAGTGCCGTCGGCGAGCGCCTTCGACTGGCAGCCTGTGCGGGCCGTCAACCCCCCCCCACAACCCCCCCCCCCCCACCACCACCACCTTTGTCTCTAAGACCTTTAACCCACCCGAAGCCCGGCACTCACTCAAGGCTGAGTTGACCTCACACGCAGAACCGGTGGCTGACCACCGCCCGTCGCGGCGACGTTAGCCGTGACCGGCAATCGACCTCGGCTGCTAACTTAATAATGATGACGACGGCGATAATAATAATAATAATGGAAACCTCGTGTCTTCATGGGTGGATGGAGGGTGGATGGGGGGGGGGGGGCCTGCTGGTCACGAACGCGTCTGTGCCAACACGCACACGTTTGGCACCAGCAGTGAGTGCGAGCGCACAACGTACAGCCGACGCCTCGACTTACGGATAGCCGACGCCTCTACTTACGGACATTCGACTTGCGAACTCTCAGAGATGCGAACGAAGCTGATGCCGTACGTCCAGTTGCCTGTTCGGAACGAGAGTGTCGTAAGTTCAACCGCGATCGTGGCGTCTACATCTGTAGAACGTGAAGAACCAGTGGCATCTACATCTACAGAACGTGAAGAACCAGTGGCATCTACATCTACAGAACTTCAAGAACCAGTGGCATCGACATCTAAAGAACGTGAAGAACCAGTGGCATCTACATCTACATAACTTTCAGAACCAGTGGTATCTACATCTACAGAACTTGCAGAACCAGTGGTATCTACAGCTACAGAACTTGAAGAATGAGTGGCATCTACATCTACAGAACGTGAAGAACCATTGGCATCTACATCTACAGAACTTGCAAAACCAGTGGCATCGACATCTACAGAACACGAAGAACCAGTGGCATCTACATCTACAGAGCGTGAAGAACCAGTGGCATCTACATCTACAGAACATGAAGAGCCAGTGGCATCTACATCTGCAGAACTTGAAGAACCAGTGGCATCTACATCTAAACAACGTGAAGAACCAGTGGCATCTACATCTGCAGAACGTGAAGAACGAGTGACATCTACATCTAAACAACGTGAAGAACCAGTGGCGTCTACTTCTGCAGAACATGAAGAACCAGTGGCGTCTACTTCTGCAGAACATGAAGAACCAGTGGCATCTACATCTGCAGAACGTGAAGAACCAGTGGCATCTACATCTACAGAACTTCAAGAACCAGTGGCATCTACATCTACAGAACTTCAAGAATCAGTGGCGTCTACATCTACAGAACTTGCAAAACCAGTGGCATCTACATCTACAGAACGTGAAGAACGAGTGGCATCTACATCTACAGAACTTCAAGAACCAGTGGCGTCTACATCTACAGAACTTGCAAAACCAATGACATCTGCTTCTGCAGAACTTGAAGAACCAGTGGCATCGACATCTACAGAACGTGAAGAACCAGTGGCATCTACATCTGCAGAACATCAAGAACCAGTGGCGTCTACACCTACTTAACTTGCAGAACCAGTGGTATCTACATCTACAGAACTTGAAGAACCAATGACATCTACTTCTGCAGAACTTGAAGAACCAGTGGCATCGACATCTACAGAACGTGAAGAACCAGTGGCATCTACATCTGCAGAACATCAAGAACCAGTGGCGTCTACACCTACATAACTTGCGGAACCAGCGGTATCTACATCTACAGAACTTGAAGAAACAATGACATCTACTTCTGCAGAACTTGAAGAACCAGTGGCATCGACATCTACAGAACTTGAAGTACCAGTGGCATCAACATCTGCAGAACATTAAGAACCAGTGGCGTCTAACCTACATAACTTGCAGAACCAGTGGTATCTACATCTACAGAACTTGCAGAACCAGTGGTATCTACATCTACAGAACTTGAAGAATGAGTGGCATCTACATCCGCAGAACTTTAAGAACCAGTGGCATCTACATCTACAGAACGTGAAGAACCATTGGCATCTACATCTACAGAACGTGAATAACCAGTGACATCTACATCTACAGAACATGAAAAATCAGTGGCATCTACATCTACAGAACGTGAAGAACGAGTGGCATTTACATCTGCAGAACTTGAAGAACCAGTGGCATCTACATCTATAGAACTTTCAAAACTAGTGGTATCTATATCTACAGAACTTGAAGAACCAGTGGCATCTACATCTATAGAACTTTCAAAACTAGTGGTATCTATATCTACAGAACTTGAAGAACCAGTGGCGTCTACTTCTGCAGAACATGAAGAACCAGTGGTATCGACATCTACAGAACGTGAAGAAACAGTGGCATCTACATCTACAGAACATGAGGAACCAGTGGCATCTACATCTACAGAACATGAAGAACCAGTGGCATCTACATCTATAGAACGTGAAGAACTAGTGGCATCTACATCTACAAAACGTGAAGAACTAGTGGCATCTACATCTACAGAACATGAAGAACCAGTGGCATCTACATCTGCAGAACGTGAAGAACCAGTGACATCTACATCTCAACAACGTGAAGAACCAGTGGCATCTACATCTTCAGAACTTGAAGAACCAGTGGCGTCTACTTCTGCAGAACATGAAGAACCAGTGGCGTCTACATCTACAGGAGAGTTTACAACTTTTAAAGCCATTCCCTGCTTTTAGTGAAAACGCCGTACAACGTTTGGAATCAACAGGAGTAAAGTTGGACTCACGGACAATGTGAGTTACGGACAGAAACCTCTGGAACCTAATTCGATCGTGGCACCGCTGGCTAACGCAACAGTAGCAGCTGCTGGAGAAATATCTCCCCCTCTCTCTCTCCCCCTATCTCTCTACCCCTCTCTCTCTACCCCTCTCTCTCTACCCCCTCTCTCTCTCTACCCCCTCTCTCTCTACCCCTCTCTCTCTACCCCCTCTCTCTCTACCCCTCTCTCTCTACCCCTCTCTCTCTACCCCCTCTCTCTCTACCCCTCTCTCTCTCTCTACCTCTCTCTCTCTCTACCCCTCTATCTCTCTACCCCTCTCTCTCTACCCCTCTCTCTCTACCCCCTCTCTCTCTACCCCTCTCTCTCTCTACCCCTCTCTCTCTACCCCCTCTCTCTACCCCTCTCTCTACCCCTCTCTCTCTACCCCCCTCTTTCTCTACCTCTCTCTCTCTCTACCCCCTCTCTCTACCCCTCTCTCTCTACCCCTCTCTCTCTCTCTACCCCTCTCTCTTTACCCCCTCTCTCTCTCCCCCTTTCTCTCTACCCCTCTCTCTCTACCCCCTCTCTCTCTCTACCTCTCTCTCTCTCTCTACCCCCTCTCTCTACCCCTCTCTCTCTACCCCTCTCTCTCTCTACCCCTCTCTCTCTACCCCCTCTCTCTCTACCCCCTCTCTCTCTACCCCTCTCTCTCTACCCCCTCTCACTCTCTACCCCTCTCTCTCTACTCCCTCTCTCTCTCTCTACCTCTCTCTCTCTACCCCTCTCTCTCTACCCCTCTCTCTTTCTACCCCCTCTCTCTCTCCCTATCTCTCTACCCCTCTCTCTCTCTCTACCCCTCTCTCTCTACCCCTCTCTCTCTACCCCCTCTCTCTCTACCCCCTCTCTCTCTACCCCCTCTCTCTCTACCCCTCTCTCTCTCTCTACCCCTCTCCCTCTCCCCTCTCTCTACCCCCCTCTCTCTCCCCCTCTCTCTCTACCCCTATCTCTCTACCCCTATCTCTCTACCCCTCTCTCTCTACCCCTCTCTCTCTACCCCCTCTCTCTCTACCCCCTCTCTCTCTCTGCCCCCCTCTCTCTCTCTCTCCCCCTCTCTCTCTACCCCTCTCTCTCTACCCCTCTCTCTCTCCCTTTCTCTCTACCCCTCTCTCTCTCCCTTTCTCTCTACCCCTCTCTCTCTACCCCTCTCTCTCTCTCTACCCCTCTCTCTCTCTCTACCCCCCCCTGTCTCTCTACCCCTCTCTCTCTATCCCCTCTCTCTCTCTACCCCTCTCTCTCTCTACCCCCCCTATCTCTCTACCTCTCTCTCTCTCTACCCCTCTCTCTCTACCCCCTCTCTCTCTCCCTTTCTCTCTACCCCCTCTCTCTCTACCCCCTCTCTCTCTACCCCCTCTCTCTCTACCGCTCTCTCTCTCTACCTCTCTCTCTCTACCCCTCTCTCTCTACCCTCTCTCTCTACCCCTCTCTCTCTACCCCTCTCTCTCTCCCCCTCTCTTTGTGTTTACGTTTGAGATGCCGGCAGAGGTCGGTTTTTTATATCTGCTCGGCGCTGATTTCGACGGCGCGCGCGGAAAACCCCACGGAGGAATTCCCCAGTGACGCCGGCAAGACGCTGTTAGCGAGCGAGCAGAAAATCAAGAACCAGTGGCGACTACATCTACATAACTTGCAGAACCAGTGGTATCTACATCTACAGAACGTGAAGAACCAGTGACATCTACATCTACAGAACGTGAAGAACCAGTGGCATCTACATCTGTAGAACGTGAAGAACCAATGGTATCTACATCTACAGAACGTGAAGAACCAGTGACATCTACATCTACAGAACGTGAAGAACCAGTGGCATCTACATCTACAGAACGTGAAGAACCAGTGACATTTACATCCGCAGAACGTGAAGAAACAGTGGCATCTACATCTACAGAACGTGAAGAACCAGTGGCATTTACATCCGCAGAACGTGAAGAAACAGTGGCATCTACATCTACAGAACTTGAAGAAACAGTGGCATCTACATCTACAGAACGTGAAGAACCAGTGGCATCTACATCTGCAGAACATGAAGAATCAGTGGCATCTACATCTACAGAACTTGAAGAAGCGGTGGTATCTACATCTACTTAACTTGCAGAACCAGTGGTATCTACATCTACAGAACTTGAAGAAGCGGTGGTATCTACATCTACAGAACGTGAAGAACCAGTGGCATCTACATCTACAGAACGTGAAGAACCAGTGGCATCTACATCTGCAGAACGTGAAGAATCAGTGGCATCTACATCTACAGAACTTGAAGAAGCGGTGGTATCTACATCTACAGAACTTGCAGAACCAGTGGTATCTACATCTACAGAACTTGAAGAAGCGGTGGTATCTACATCTACAGAACGTGAAGAACCAGTGGCATCTACATCTACAGAACGTGAAGAACCAGTGGCATCTACATCTGCAGAACGTGAAGAACCAGTGGCATCTACATCTACAGAACGTGAAGAACCAGTGGCATCTACATCTACAGAACATGAAGAACCAGTGGCATCTACATCTACAGAACATGAAGAACCAGTGGCATCTACATCCGCACACGAGGGCGTGGGTGGCCCAGCAAACCTCGCCTGACCGCCTTTGTCTCCCCCCGGTGGCGATGTTTACTACACGCCGCACCAGCTCGCTAATTTTTGATGGCCGAGTCAACGCAGGACAGGCCCAGGACCTCGCCGTCAATTCGACCAAGCCCAGTCGTGTTGTGCACGCTGTCAGCTTTGCTGGGGGTGGGTGGTCGTCAAACCGGAACGTCTTTGGGGGTTCCTGCGGGTGTTGTACTCGCGGGATCACGAACGCGGTCGCGAGTTTAGCGACGGCCTCCGTCCAGCGGTGGAGGTGTGGTGGGGTAGGGTGGGGGGGGGCAGATGACGAATGGGTCCTGGGGGGCAGCTTGTTCGGAGTTTGGGGAGGGTGGTGGTGTTTGAGGATGGGTGGCCGGCGGCGGGGAGGTGGGGGTAGTGGGATTCTCCCACGCGTTCTGCTCCGTGAGCCGTGCTGGCGGTATGGCGTTCATCACCCATCCCTCGCTCGTTCGCTCGCTCCTTCGCTCGCTCTCGAATTTTTGTTGTTGTTGCGATCAGATAGGGAACAAGACGATGCTCGGTGTAGTCGGAACTTTGCTTCGTTCATCATTTCGGGTTTTTTTTAATGCTTTGATTTATGTAACCCCCCCCCACCTCTCTCTCTCTCTCTACCCCTTTCTCTCTCCCCGTCTCTCTCCCCATCTCTCTCTCCCCATCTCTCTCTTCCCTCTCTCTCTCCTCCCTCTCTATCTCCCCATCTCTCTCTCCTCCCTCTCTCTCGCCCCATCTCTCTCTCCCCATCTGTCTCTCCCCCATCTCTCTCTCCCCATCTCTCTCTCCCCATCTCTCTCTCCCCACCTCTCTCCCCAGTCTCTCCCCCATCTCTCCCCCCATCTCTCTCCTCCCTCTCTCTCTCCTCCCTCTCTCTCTCCCCATCTCTCTCTCCTCCCTCTCTCTCTCCCCATCTTTCTCTCCCCCATCTCTTTCCCCATCTCTCTCTCCCCATCTCTCTCTCCTCCCTCTCTCTCTCCCCATCTCTCTCTCCCCATCTCTCTCTCTTTTTTTGTTTTTCTCTGCTGTCATCTCTTCTCGCCAACAAACTATTCATCTCGACCACGGCCATCTTTCCATATTTTGTAATTGCTGCAAAGTGCCACAGAATAAGGCGCCACTATATGCATTAAACTACTACTACGACTGACTGCTAAACTTCACTAAACTAACGTTTTTATTTTGCCAGGTAAGGCCCCACTGAGTTGTGCAGTCCCTTATTCTAGAAGCGACCTGGCCTGTCACGCATGATAGCTCAACGAAGTTGCTTATATCATCAGCATCATCATCAAGTGGAAAATTACAGGAGAAGCAAAATACTCTCAACGCGACATTTATTCGAAACGTGGAGGGAAAAAGCGAAGGACCCGGAGACAAATCCACGCGACCATCGGGAGAGAGAGAGAGAGACACGCAAACTCCAAATATTACAGGAGTCAGAGCCGGGATCGAACCCACAACGTGACCTTGACTCTGACGCTTTAGCAATTTTGATTTAAAGCTTTCGTGACTGCAGGGATTCCTATTCTTGGTTCTTTCGGTAAAGTCACCACCACGTAGAAGGGAAACAATAGAATAATAAAAATAAAAAAAAACAATACAATTTCATTGTTTTATATTTTTATTGTTTCCCTTCTACGTGGCTTTAGCAATTGTTCCAAAATTTTTTTAATTCAGATTGCCTGTGTCCAGTCAGTGCCTTGGCCTATACCGCCCTCTGCCGGAGACGATGAGATGCATACGGTCATCAATCCCATCTCGCCTGCCATGATGGTTAAACAAGGGGGCCAAAATTCGGTTTCTCTCCCGCAGGGTTTTCCGGGCGTGCGGGTGAGGGTATCCCGGGAGAGCATCGGAGTCGAGAGGAGCCAGTTGAGGTGGTTCGGGGCTCCTGCTGAAGACGCCCCCACGGTAGAATCGCCCCTGGAACTTGTATCTCTATGGGTCTCTATGGGTCTCTGTGTATCTCTATGGGTCTCTATGGGTCTATGTGAATATCTATAGGTCTCTATGAGTCTCTTTGGGTCTCTGTGTATCTCTATGGGTCTCTATGGGTCTCTATGGTTATCTGTGTATATCTATGGGTCTCTATGGGTCTCTGTGTATCTCTATGGGTCTCTATGGGTCTCTATGGTTCTCTGTGTATCTCTATGGGTCTCTATGGGTCTCTGTGTATCTCTATGGGTCTCTGTGGGTATCTATGGTTCTCTGTGTATCTCTATGGGTCAATGTGCATCTTTATGGGTCTCTGTGGGTCTGTGTGGATCTCTATAAGTCTCTGTGTATCTCTATGGGTTTTTATAGGTCTCTGTTTTTCTCTATGTATCTCTATGGGTCTATGTGGATCTCTATAGGTCTCTATGGGTCTCAATGGGTCTCTGTGTATCTTTATGGGTCTTTATAGGTCTCTGTGTATCTCTATGTATCTCTATGTATCTCGATGGGTCTCTATGTATATGTGCATCTCTATGGGTCTCTATCGGTCTATGTGTATCTCTATGTATCTCGATGGGTCTCTATGTATATGTGCATCTCTATGGGTCTCTATCGGTCTCTGTGTATCTCTATGTATCTCGATGGGTCTCTATGTATATGTGCATCTCTATGGGTCTCTATCGGTCTCTGTGTATCTCTATGTATCTCGATGGGTCTCTATGTATATGTGCATCTCTATGGGTCTCTATCGGTCTCTGTGTATCTCTATGTATCTCGATGGGTCTCTATGTATATGTGCATCTCTATGGGTCTCTATCGGTCTCTGTGTATCTCTATGTATCTCGATGGGTCTCTATGTATATGTGCATCTCTATGGGTCTCTATCGGTCTCTGTGTATCTCTATGTATCTCGATGGGTCTCTATGTATATGTGCATCTCTATGGGTCTCTATCGGTCTCTGTGTATCTCTATGTATCTCGATGGGTCTCTATGTATATGTGCATCTCTATGGGTCTCTATCGGTCTATGTGTATCTCTATGTATCTCGATGGGTCTCTATGTATATGTGCATCTCTATAGGTCTCTATCGGTCTCTGTGTATCTCTATGTATCTCGATGGGTCTCTATGTATATGTGCATCTCTATGGGTCTCTATCGGTCTCTGTGTATCTCTATGTATCTCGATGGGTTTCTATGTATATGTGCATCTCTATGGGTCTCTATCGGTCTCTGTGTATCTCTATGTATCTCGATGGGTCTCTATGTATATGTGCATCTCTATGGGTCTCTATCGGTCTCTGTGTATCTCTATGTATCTCGATGGGTCTCTATGTATATGTGCATCTCTATGGGTCTCTATCGGTCTCTGTGTATCTCTATAGGCCCCACGACCCAGCTGCTGGGGGGACGATGCCGCTCGTATTGGCCAGGGAACGCCGGGGAATACCCCAAGCCAGGAAGAGCTCGGAGGCTGTGCAGAGAAGTGTGTAGTGTATAGTGTAGTGTAGTGTATAGTGTAGTGTATAGTGTAGTGTAGTGTATAGTGTAGTGTATAGTGTAGTGTAGTGTATAGTGTAGTGTATAGCGTAGTGTAGTGTATAGTGTAGTGTATAGTGTAGTGTAGTGTATAGTGTAGTGTAGTGTATAGTGTCGTGTATAGTGTAGTGTATAGTAGTGTAGTGTATAGTGTAGTTTATAGTGTAGTGTATAGTAGTGTAGTGTATAGTGTAGTGTATAGTAGTGTATAGTGTAGTGTAGTGTATAGTGTAGTGTATAGTAGTGTAGTGTATAGTAGTGTAGTGTATAGTGTAGTTTATAGTGTAGTGTATAGTAGTGTATAGTGTAGTGTATAGTAGTGTATAGTGTAGTGTGTAGTGTAGTGTATAGTGTAGTGTTTAGTAGTGTAGTGTATAGTAGTGTATAGTGTAGTGTATAGTAGTAAATAGTGTAGTGTATAGTGTAGTGTATAGTGTAGTGTATAGTAGTGTAGTGTATAGTAGTGTATAATGTAGTGTATAGTGTAGTGTATAGTAGTGTATAGTGTAGTGTATAGTGTAGTGTATAGTGTAGTGTATAGTGTAGTGTATAGTAGTGTATAGTGTATAGTAGTGTATAGTGTAGTGTATAGTGTATAGTAGTGTAGTGTTTAGTAGTGTAGAGTATAGTAGTGTATAGTGTAGTGTATAGTGTAGTGTGTAGTGTATAGTAGTGTAGTGTATAGTAGTGTAGTGTATAGTGTAGTGTATAGTAGTGTATAGTGTAGTGTATAGTAGTGTAGTGTTTAGTAGTGTAGTGTATAGTGTAGTGTATAGTAGTGTATAGTGTAGTTTTTAGTAGTGTAGTGTATAGTGTAGTGTATAGTAGTGTAGTGTATAGTAGTGTAGTGTTTAGTAGTGTAGTGTATAGTAGAGTAGTGTTTAGTAGTGTAGTGTATAGTAGTGTACTGTATAGTAGTGTAGTGTATAGTAGTGTAGTGCATCGTAGTGTTTAGTGTATAGTGACCCATAGAGATGCAGAGAGAACCATAGAGATCCATAGAGATACAAATAGACATATAGAGACCCATAGAGATACACAGAGACACATAGAGACCCATGGAGAAACACAGAGACCCATAGAGACCCATAGAGATACAAAGAGACCCATAGAGACCTAAAGAGATACATATACACCCAAAAAGACCCATAGAGATACACAAAGACCCATAGAGATCCATAGAGATACAAAAATACCCATAGAGATACACAGCTATATAGAGACCCATTGAGACCTATAGAGATACACAGAGACCCATAAAGACCGATAGAGATACACAGAGAACCATAGAGACCCATAGAGACACACAGAGACCCATAGAGACCCATAAAGATGCACATAGACCCATAGAGACCCATAGAGATACACAGATACCCATAGAGACCCATAAAGACCCATAGAGATACACAGAGACCTATTGAGATACATAGAGATGCACAGAGAATCATAAAGACCCATAGAGATACACCGAGACCCATAAAGACCCATAGAGATACATAGAGACCCATAAAGATACATATAGTCCCATAGAGACCCACAGAGATACACAGATATGCATAGAGACCCATAGAGATGCACAGAGACTCATAGAGACCCATACAGATACATATAGACCCATAGAGACCGTTAGATATACACAGAGACCCATTGAGACACATAGAGATGCACAGAGACCCATAGAGATACACATATACATAAAGGCCCATTGAGCCCTATAGAGAGATATATATATAAACATATAGAGACTCATAGAAATAGACAGAGACTCATAGAGACCCATGGAAATACACAGAGACCCATAGAGACCCATAGAGATACACAGAGACCCATAGAGACTCATAGAGATACATAGAGATCCATAGAGACCCAGAGAGATACACAGAGACCCATAGAGACCCATAGAGATACATAATACCCATACAGATAGACAGATACATAGAGACCCACAGAGACCCATCCAGATACACAGAGACCCATAGAGACCCAAAGAAATACATAAAGACCCATAGAGATAGACAGATACATATAGACCCATAGAGACCCATAGAGATACACAGAGACCGATAGAGACCCATAGAGATACACAGAGACGCATAGAGATACACAGAGACCCATAGAGACGTATAGAGATGCATATAGACCCATAGAGACCCATAAAGATGCACATTGACCCATAGAGACCCATAGAGATACACAGAGACCCATAGAGACCCATAGAGACCCATATAGATACACAGAGACCCATAAAGACCCATAGAGATACACAGATACATAGAGACCCATAGAGACCTATAGAGATGCACATAGACCCATAGAGATCCGTAAAGATGCACGTAGATACATAGATATATAAACCCAGATAGACCCATAGAAATACACAGAGACCCATAGGCATACACAGAGACCCATGAAGACCGATAGAGACACACAGATACATAGAGACCCATAGAGATACACAGAGATCCATAGAGACCCATAGAGATACACAAATACATAGAGACACATAGAGATACACAGAAACCCATATAGATACATAAAGATCCATAGAGACCCATAGAGATATACATAGATACATAGAGACCCATAGAGATATACATAGATACATAGAGACCCATAGAGATATACATAGACCCATAGAGACCCACAGAGATGCACATCGAGCCATAGACACCTATAGAGATACACAGAGATCCATAGAGACCCATAGATATACATAGATACATAGAGACCAAAATAGATGCACAGATACATAGAGATCCATAGAGACCCAACGATATACATAGAGACCCATAGAGGCCCATAGAGAACCATCGAGACCCATAAAGACCCATATAGATGCACATAGATACATAGAGATCCATAGAGACCCATAGAGATACATAGACACCCATATAGAAACACATAGATACATAGAGATTTATAGAGTCCCATCGAGATAAATAGAGACCCATAGAGATACACATAGATACATAGACATCCATAGAGATGCATAGAGATACACATAGATACATAGAGACCCGTAGAGATATATAGAGACCAATAGAGATACACTCAGATACATAGACATCCATAGAGACCCATAGAGATACACATAGATACATAGAGATCCATAGAGACCTATAGAGACACACAGAGATCCATAGAGACCCATAAAGATGCAAATAGACCAATAGAGACCCATAGAGATACACAGATACCCATAGAGACCCATAAAGACCCATAGCGATACACAGAGACCCATTGAGACAAATAGAGATACACAGAGACTCATAAATACCCATAGAGATACACAGAGACCCATTAAGATGCATAGAGATACATCGAGACCCATAGAGACCCATAAAGATAAATATAGACCCAAAGAGACGTATAGAGATACACAGAGACCCATAGAGACCCATAGAGATACACAGAGACCCATAGAGACCCATAGAGATACACAGAGACCCATAAAGACCCATAGAGATACACATAGACTCCATAGAGACCCATAGATATACACAGAGACCCATAGAGACCCATAGAGATACATATAGACCCATAAAGACCCTTAGATATACACAGAGACCCAAAGAGACCCATAGAGATACACAGAGACTCATAAAGATCCATAGAGATTCACAGAGAGCCATTGAGACACATAGAGGTACACAGAGACCCATAAAGACCCATAGAGATACATAGAGACCCATATAGACCGATAAAGATACATATAGACCCATAGAGACCCACAGAGATACACAGAGACCCATTGACCCCTATAGAGATGCACAGAGACCCATAAAGAGCGATAGAGATACACAGAGACCCATAGATACCCATAGAGACACACAGAGACCCATAGAGACCCATAGAGATACATATCGATCCATAGAGACCCAGAGAGATACATAGAGACCCACAGAGACCCATACAGATAGACAGAGACCCCCAGAGACCCATAGAGACACACATAGACCCTTAGAGACCCATAGAGATACATATAGATCCATAGAGAACCAGAGAGATACACAGAGACTCATAGAGATACATAAAGACCCATGGAGATAGACAGATACATATAGACCGATAGAGACCCATAGAGATACACAGAGACCCATAGAGACCCATAGAGATACACAGAGACCAATAGAGACCCATAGAGATACATACAAACCCATAGAGAAAGACAGATACATAGACAACCATAGAGACCCATAGAGATACACAGAGACCCATAAAGACCCATAGAGATACACGGAGACGCATAGAGATACATAGAGACCCATAGAGACCCATAGAGACCTATAGAGATGCACATAGACCCATAGAGACCCATAAAGATGTACATTGAGATACACAGAGAACCATAAAGACCCATAGAGATACACAGAGACCCATAGAGACCCATAGAGATACACAGAGACCCATAGAGACACCTAGAGATATATATAGACCCATAGAGACCCTTTGAGATACACAGCGACCCATTAGGACCCATAGAGATACACAAAGACCCATTGAGACACATAGAGATACACAGAGACCCATAAAGACCCATATAGATACATAGAGACCTATAAAGACCCATAGAGATACATAGAGACCCATAGAGACCCATAAAGTTACATATAGACCCATAGAGACCCACAGAGATACACAGAGACCCATAGAGACCCATAGAGATACACAGAGACCCATAGCGACCCACAGAGATACACAGAGACCTATAGAGACCCTTAGAGACACACAGAGACCCATAGAGACCCATAGAGAAACATATAGATCCATAGAGACCCAGAGAGATACACAGAGACCCATAGAGATCCAAAGAGATACATAAAGACCCATAAAGATATACAGATACATATAGACCCATAGAGACCCATAGAGATACACAGAGACCCATAGAGACCCATAGAGATAGACAGAGACCCATGGAGACCCATAGAGATACACAGAGACCCATAGAGACCCATAGAGATACACAGAGACCCATAGAGACCCATAGAGATACACAGAGACCAATAGAGACCTATAGAGATGCACATAGACCGATAGAGACCCATAGAGATGCACAGATACATAGAGATCCATAGAGACCCATCGAGATACATAGAGATACACAGAGACACACAGAGACCCATAGAGACCCATAGAGATACATGTAGATCCATAGAGACCCAGAGAGATACACAGAGACCCATAGAGTCCCAAAGAGATACATAAAGACCCATAGAGATATACAGATACATATAGACTGATAGAGACCCATATAGATACACAGAGACCCATAGAGACCCATAGAGATAACCAGAGACCCATAGAGACACCTAGAGATAGATATAGAACCATAGAGACCCTTTGAGATACACAGTGACCCATAGAGACCCATAGAGATACACAAAAACCCATAAAGACCCATAGAGATTCACAGAGACCCATTGAGACACATAGAGATACACAGAGACCCATAACGACCCATAGAGATACATAGAGACCCATAAAGATACATATAGTCCCATAGAGACCCACAGAGATACACAGAGACCCATAGAGACCCATAGAGATACACGGAGACCAATAGAGACCCATAGAGATACATATAGATCCATAGAGACCCAGAGAGATACACAGAGACCCATAGAGTCCCAAAGAGATATATAAAGACCCATAGAGATATACAGATACATATAGACCGATAGAGACCCATAGAGATACACAGAGACCCATAGAGACCCATAGAGATAACCAGAGACCCATAGAGACACCTAGAGATAGATATAGAACCATAGAGACCCTTTGAGATACACAGTGACCCATAGAGACCCATAGAGATACACAAAAACCCATAAAGACCCATAGAGATTCACAGAGACCCATTGAGACACATAGAGATACACAGAGACCCATAACGACCCATAGAGATACATAGAGACCCATAAAGATACATATTTTCCTATAGAGACCCACAGAGATACACAGAGACCCATAGAGACCCATAGAGATACACGGAGACCAATAGAGACCCATAGAGATACAAAGACCCATGAAGACCCATAGAGATACACAGAGACCCAAAGAGACCCGTAGAGATACACAGAGACCCATAGAGACCCATAGAGATACATATAGACCTATAGAGACCCATAGATATCCACAGAGACCCATAGAGACCCATTGAGGTACAGAGAGACCCATAGAGACCCATAGAGATACACAGAGACCCATAGAGACCCAAAGAGATACATATAGACCCATAACAACCCAAAGAGATACATATAGATCCATAGAGACCCAGAGAGATACACAGAGACCCATAGAGACCCAAAGAGATACATAAATACCCATAGAGATATACAGATACATATAGACCCATAGAGACCCATAGAGATACATAAAGACCCATGGAGATAGACATACATATAGACCGATAGAGACCCATAGAGACCCATAGAGATACACAGAGACCCATAGAGACCTATAGAGATACACAGAGACCCATAAAGACCCATAGAGATACACGGAGACGCATAGAGATACACAGAGACCCATAGAGACCCATAGAGACCTATAGAGATGCACATAGACCCATGGAGACCCATAAAGATGTACATTGAGATACACAGAGAACCATAAAGACCCATAGAGATACACAGAGACCCATAGAGATACACAGAGACCCATAGAGACACCTAGAGATAGATATAGACCCATAGAGACCCTTTGAGATACACAGCGACCCATTAGGACCCATAGAGATACACAAAGACCCATTGAGACACATAGAGATACACAGAGACCCATAAAGACCCATATAGATACATAGAGACCCATAAAGACCCATAGAGATACATAGAGACCCATAGAGACCCATAAAGTTACATATAGACACATAGAGACCCACAGAGATACACAGAGACCCATAGAGACCCATAGAGATAGACAGAGACCCATAGCGACCCACAGAGATACACAGAGACCCATAGAGACACATAGAGATACACAGAGACCCATAGGGACCCAAAGAGATACAAATAGACACATAAAGACCAAAAGAGATAGATATAGATCCATAGAGACCCAGAGTGATACACAGAGACCCATAGAGACCCATAGAGATACATAACAACCCATTGAGATAGACAGATACATAGAGACCCATAGAGACCCAAAGAAATACACAGAGACCTATAGAGACACTTAGAGACACACAGAGACCCATAGAGACCCATAGAGAAACATATAGATCCATAGAGACCCAGAGAGATACACAGAGACCCATAGAGACCCAAAGAGATACATATAGACCCATAACGACCCAAAGAGATACATATAGATCCATAGAGACCCAGAGAGATACACAGAGACCCATAGAGACCCAAAGAGATACATAAAGACCCATAGAGATATACAGATACATATAGTCCCATAGAGACCCATAGAGATACACAGAGACCCATAGAGACCCATAGAGATAGACAGAGACCCATGGAGACCCATAGAGATACACAGAGACCCATAGAGACCCATAAAGATACACAGAGACCCATAGAGACCCATAGAGATACACAGAGACCAATAGAGACCTATAGAGATGCACATAGACCGATAGAGACCCATAGAGATGCACAGATACATAGAGATCCATAGAGACCCATCGAGATACATAGAGATACACAGAGACACACAGAGACCCATAGAGACCCATAGAGATACATATAAGTGCATAGAGACCCAGAGAGATACACAGAGACCCATAGAGTCCCAAAGAGATAAATAAAGACCCATAGAGATATACAGATACATATAGACCGATAGAGACCCATAGAGATACACAGAGACCCATAGAGACCCATAGAGATAACCAGAGACCCATAGAGACACCTAGAGATAGATATAGAACCATAGAGACCCTTTGAGATACACAGTGACCCATAGAGACCCATAGAGATACACAAAAACCCATAAAGACCCATAGAGATTCACAGAGACCCATTGAGACACATAGAGATACACAGAGACCCATAAAGACCCATAGAGATACATAGAGACCCATAAAGATACATATAGTCCCATAGAGACCCACAGAGATAAACAGAGACCCATAGAGAATCATAGAGATACACGGAGACCAATAGAGACCCATAGAGATACAAAGACCCATGAAGACCCATAGAGATACACAGAGACCCAAAGAGACCCGTAGAGATACACAGAGACCCATAGAGACCCATAGAGATACATATAGACCTATAGAGACCCATAGATATCCACAGAGACCCATAGAGACCCATAGAGGTACAGAGAGACCCATAGAGACCCATAGAGATAAACAGAGACCCATAGAGACCCAAAGAGATACATATAGATCCATAGAGACCCAGAGAGATACACACAGACCCATAGAGACCCATAGAGATACATATAGATCCCTCGAGACCCAGAGAGATACACAGAGACCCATAGAAACCCAAAGAGATAAATAAAGACCCATAGAGATAGACAGATACATATAGACCCATAGAGACCCATAGAGATACACAGAGACCCATAGAGACCCATAGAGATACACAGAGACCCATAGAGCCCCATAGAGATACACAGAGACCAATAGAGACCCATAGAGATACATAAAGACCCATAGAGATAGACAGATAAATAGAGACCCATAGAGACCCACAGAGATACACAGAGACCCATAGAGACCCATAGAGATACACAGAGACCCAGAGACCCAAAGAGATACATATAGATCCATAGAGACCCAGAGAGATACACACAGACCCATAGAGACCCATAGAGATACATATAGATCCCTAGAGACCCAGAGAGATACACAGAGACCCATAGAGACCCAAAGAGATAAATAAAGACCCATAGAGATAGACAGATACATATAGACCCATAGATATCCATAGAGATACACAGAGGCCCATAGAGACCCATAGAGATACAAAGAGACCCATAGAGCCCCATAGAGATACACAGAGACCAATAGAGACCCATAGAGATACGTAAAGACCCATAGAAATAGACAGATACATAGAGACCCATAGAGACCCACAGAGATACACAGAGACCCATAGAGACCCATAGAGATACACAGAGACCAATAGAGACCTATAGAGATGCACATAGACCGATAGAGACCCATAGAGATGCACAGATACATAGAGATCCATAGAGACCCATCGAGATACATAGAGATACACAGAGACACACAGAGACCCATAGAGACCCATAGAGATACATATAGATCCATAGAGACCCAGAGAGATACACAGAGACCCATAGAGACCCAAAGAGATACATAAAGACCCATAGAGATATACAGATACATATAGTCCCATAGAGACCCATAGAGATACACAGAGACCCATAGAGACCCATAGAGATAGACAGAGACCCATGGAGACCCATAGAGATACACAGAGACCCATAGAGACCCATAAAGATACACAGAGACCCATAGAGACCCATAGAGATACACAGAGACCAATAGAGACCTATAGAGATGCACATAGACCGATAGAGACCCATAGAGATGCACAGATACATAGAGATCCATAGAGACCCATCGAGATACATAGAGATACACAGAGACACACAGAGACCCATAGAGACCCATAGAGATACATATAGATGCATAGAGACCCAGAGAGATACACAGAGACCCATAGAGTCCCAAAGAGATACATAAAGAGCCATAGAGATATACAGATACATATAGACCGATAGAGACCCATAGAGATACACAGAGACCCATAGAGACCCATAGAGATAACCAGAGACCCATAGAGACACCTAGAGATAGATATAGAACCATAGAGACCCTTTGAGATACACAGTGACCCATAGAGACCCATAGAGATACACAAAAACCCATAAAGACCCATAGAGATTCACAGAGACCCATTGAGACACATAGAGATACACAGAGACCCATAAAGACCCATAGAGATACATAGAGACCCATAAAGATACATATAGTCCCATAGAGACCCACAGAGATACACAGAGACCCATAGAGACCCATAGAGATACACGGAGACCAATAGAGACCCATAGAGATACAAAGACCCATGAAGACCCATAGAGATACACAGAGACCCAAAGAGACCCGTAGAGATACACAGAGACCCATAGAGACCCATAGAGATACATATAGACCTATAGAGACCCATAGATATCCACAGAGACCCATAGAGACCCATAGAGGTACAGAGAGACCCATAGAGACCCATAGAGATAAACAGAGACCCATAGAGACCCAAAGAGATACATATAGATCCATAGAGACCCAGAGAGATACACACAGACCCATAGAGACCCATAGAGATACATATAGATCCCTCGAGACCCAGAGAGATACACAGAGACCCATAGAGACGCAAAGAGATAAATAAAGACCCATAGAGATAGACAGATACATATAGACCCATAGAGACCCATAGAGATACACAGAGACCCATAGAGACCCATAGAGATACACAGAGACCCATAGAGCCCCATAGAGATACACAGAGACCAATAGAGACCCATAGAGATACATAAAGACCCATAGAGATAGACAGATACATAGAGACCCATAGAGACCCACAGAGATACACAGAGACCCATAGAGACCCATAGAGATACACAGAGACCCAGAGACCCAAAGAGATACATATAGATCCATAGAGACCCAGAGAGATACACACAGACCCATAGAGACCCATAGAGATACATATAGATCCCTAGAGACCCAGAGAGATACACAGAGACCCATAGAGACCCAAAGAGATAAATAAAGACCCATAGAGATAGACAGATACATATAGACCCATAGATACCCATAGAGATACACAGAGGCCCATAGAGACCCATAGAGATACAAAGAGACCCATAGAGCCCCATAGAGATACACAGAGACCAATAGAGACCCATAGAGATACGTAAAGACCCATAGAAATAGACAGATACATAGAGACCCATAGAGACCCACAGAGATACACAGAGACCCATAGAGACCCATAGAGATACACAGAGACCAATAGAGACCTATAGAGATGCACATAGACCGATAGAGACCCATAGAGATGCACAGATACATAGAGATCCATAGAGACCCATCGAGATACATAGAGATACACAGAGACACACAGAGACCCATAGAGACCCATAGAGATACATATAGATCCATAGAGACCCAGAGAGATACACAGAGACCCATAGAGTTCTAAAGAGATACATAAAGACCCATAGAGATATACAGATACATATAGACCAATAGAGACCCATAGAGATACACAGAGACCCATAGAGACCCATAGAGATAACCAGAGACCCATAGAGACACCTAGAGATAGATATAGAACCATAGAGACCTTTTGAGATACACAGCGACCCATAGAGACCCATAGAGATACACAAAAACCCATAAAGACCCATAGAGATTCATAGAGACCCATTGAGACACATAGAAATACACAGAGACCCATAAAGACCCATAGAGATACATAGAGACCCATAAATATACATATAGTCCCATAGAGACCCATAGAGATACACAGAGACCCATAGAGACCCATAGAGATACACGGAGACCAATAGATTCCCATAGAGATGGAAAGACCCATGAAGACCCATAGAGATACACAGAGAACCAAAGAGACCCGTAGAGATACACAGAGACCCATAGAGACCCATAGAGATACATATAGACCTATAGAGACCCATAGATATACACAGAGACCCATAGAGACCCATAGAGATACAGAGAGACCCATAAAGACCCATAGAGATACACAGAGACCCATAGAGACCCAAAGAGATACATATAGACCCATAAAGACCCAAAGAGATACATATAGATCCATAGAGACCCAGAGAGATACACAGAGACCCATAGAGACCCAAAGAGATACATAAAGACCCATAAAGACCCAAAGAGATACATATAGATCCATAGAGACCCAGAGAGATACACAGAGACCCATAGAGACCCATAGAGATACACAGAGACCCATAGAGACCCATAGAGATAAACAGAGACCAATAGAGACATTTAGAGATGCACATAGACCGATAGAGACCCATAGAGATGCACAGATACATAGAGATCCATAGAGACCCATCGAGATACATAGAGATACACAGAGACACACAGAGACCCATAGAGACCCATAGAGATACATATAGATCCATAGAGACCCAGAGAGATACACAGAGACCCATAGAGTCCCAAAGAGATACATAAAGACCCATAGAGATATACAGATACATATAGACCGATAGAGACCCATAGAGATACACAGAGACCCATAGAGACCCATAGAGATAACCAGAGACCCATAGAGACACCTAGAGATAGATATAGAACCATAGAGACCCTTTGAGATACACAGTGACCCATAGAGACCCATAGAGATACACAAAAAACCCATAAAGA
Organism: Petromyzon marinus; assembly: GCF_048934315.1. NCBI lineage: Eukaryota > Metazoa > Chordata > Hyperoartia > Petromyzontiformes > Petromyzontidae > Petromyzon > Petromyzon marinus. The sequence continues at coordinate 50,382 of NW_027423429.1, read as the reverse complement.
CCCATAGAGATTCACAGAGACCCATTGAGACACATAGAGATACACAGAGACCCATAAAGACCCATAGAGATACATAGAGACCCATAAAGTTACATATAGTCCCATAGAGACCCACAGAGATACACAGAGACCCATAGAGACCCATAGAGATACATATAGACCTATAGAGACCCATAGATATACACAGAGACCCATAGAGACCCATAGAGATACAGAGAGACCCATAAAGACCCATAGAGATACACAGACACCCATATAGACCCAAAGAGATACATAAAGACCCATAAAGACCCAAAGAGATACATATAAATCCATAGAGACCCAGAGAGATACACAGAGACCGATAGAGACCCAAAGAGATACATAAAGACCCATAGAGATATACAGATACATATAGACCCATAGAGATCCATAGAGATACACAGAAACCCATAGAGACCCATAGAGATAGACAGAGACCCATGGAGACCCATAGAGATACACAGAGACCCATAGAGACCCATAGAGATACACAGAGACCCATAGAGACCCATAGAGATACACAGAGACCAATAGAGACATTTAGAGATGCACATAGACCGATAGAGACCCATAGAGATGCACAGATACATAGAGATCCATAGAGACCCATCGAGATACATAGAGATACACAGAGACACACAGAGACCCATAGAGACCCATAGAGATACATATAGATCCATAGAGACCCAGAGAGATACACAGAGACCCATAGAGTCCCAAAGAGATACATAAAGACCCATAGAGATATACAGATACATATAGACCGATAGAGACCCATAGAGATACACAGAGACCCATAGAGACACCTAGAGATAGATATAGAACCATAGAGACCCTTTGAGATACACAGTGACCCATAGAGACCCATAGAGATACACAGAGACCCATAAAGACCCATAGAGATACATAGAGACCCGTAAAGATACATATAGTCCCATATAGACCCACAGAGATACACAGAGACCCATAGAGACCCATAGAGATACACAGAGACCAATAGAGACCCATAGATATCCACAGAGACCCATAGAGACCCATAGAGGTACAGAGAGACCCATAGAGACCCATAGAGATACACAGAGACCCATAGAGACCCAAAGAGATACATATAGATCCATAGAGACCCAGAGAGATACACACAGACCCATAGAGACCCATAGAGATACATATAGATTCCTAGAGACCCAGAGAGATACACAGAGACCCATAGAGACCCAAAGAGATAAATAAAGACCCATAGAGATAGACAGATACATATAGACCCATAGAGACCCATAGAGATACACAGAGACCCATAGAGACCCATAGAGATACACAGAGACCCATAGAGCCCCATAGAGATACACAGAGACCAATAAAGACCCATAGAGATACATAAAGACCCATAGAGATAGACAGATACATAGAGACCCATAGAGACCCACAGAGATACACAGAGACCCATAGAGACCCATAGAGATACACAGAGACCCATAGAGACCCAAAGAGATACATATAGATCCATAGAGACCGAGAGAGATACACACAGACCCATAGAGACCCATAGAGATACATATAGATTCCTAGAAACCCAGAGAGATACACAGAGACCCATAGAGACCCAAAGAGATAAATAAAGACCCATAGAGATATACAGATACATATAGACCCATAGAGACCCATAGAGATACACAGAGACCCATAGAGACCCATAGAGATACACAGAGACCCATAGAGCCCCATAGAGATACACACAGACCAATAGAGACCCATAGAGATACATAAAGACCCATAGAGATAGACAGATACATAGAGACCCATAGAGACCCACAGAGATACACAGAGACCCATAGAGACCCATAGAGATACACAGAGACCAATAGAGACCTATAGAGATGCACATAGACCGATAGAGACCCATAGAGATGCACAGATACATAGAGATCCATAGAGACCCATCGAGATACATAGAGATACACAGAGTCACACAGAGACCCATAGAGACCCATAGAGATAGACATATATATATATAGACCGATAGAGACCCATAGAGATACACAGACACCCATAGAGACCCATAGAGACACACAGAGACCCATAGAGACCCAGAGAGATACATAGAGACCAATAGAGACCCATAGAGATACATAAAGACCCATAGAGATGCAGAGATACATAGAGACCCATAGAGACCCATCGAGATACACAGAGACCCATAGAGATCCATACAGACCCATGAGATACACAGAGACCCATAGAGACCAATAGAGACCTATCGAGATGCACATATACACATAGTGACCCATAAAGATGCACATTGACCCATAGAGACCCATAGAGATACACAGAGACCCATAGAGACCTATAGAGATACACACAGACCCATAAAGACCCATAGAGATACACAGATACATAGAGACCCATAGAGACCTATAGAGATGCACATAGACCCATAGAGACCCGTAAAGATGCACGTAGATACATAGATATATAAACCCATATAGACCCATAGAAATACACAGAGACCCATAGAGATACACAGAGACCGATAAAGAACCATAGAGACACACAGATACATAGAGCCCCATAGAGATGCACAGAGACCCATAGAGACCCATAGAGATACACAGAGACGCATAGAGACCTATAGAGATACATAAAGACCCATAGAGACCCATAGACATATACGTAGATAGAGAGAGACCCATAGAGATGTACATAGATACATAGAGACCCATTGAGATACACAGATACAGAGATGCATAGAGATGCACATAGACCCATAGAGACCCATAGAGATGCATAGAGACCCATAGAGCCCCAGAGAGATACACAGAGACCCATAGAGACCTATAGAGATACACAGAGACCTATAAAGACCTATAGAGATACACAAAGACCCATAGAGACCCAGAGAGATACACAGAGACCCATAGAGACCTATAGAGATACACAGAGACCCATAGAGACCCAGAAAGATACACAGAGACCCATAGAGACCCAAAGAGATACATAAAGACCCATAGAGATAGACAGATACATAGAGACCCATAGAGACCCACAGAGATACACAGAGACCCATAGAGACCCATAGAGATACACAGAGACCCATAGAGACCCAAAGAGATACATATAGATCCATAGAGACCGAGAGAGATACACACAGACCCATAGAGACCCATAGAGATACATATAGATTCCTAGAGACCCAGAGAGATACACAGAGACCCATAGAGACCCATAGAGATACACAGAGACCCATAGAGACCCAAAGAGATACATATAGATCCATAGAGACCGAGAGAGATACACACAGACCCATAGAGACCCATAGAGATACATATAGATTCCTAGAGACCCAGAGAGATACACAGAGACCCATAGAGACCCAAAGAGATAAATAAAGACCCATAGAGATATACAGATACATATAGTCCCATAGAGACCCACAGAGATACACAGAGACCCATAGAGACCCATAGAGATACATATAGACCTATAGAGACCCATAGATATACACAGAGACCCATAGAGACCCATAGAGATACAGAGAGACCCATAAAGACCCATAGAGATACACAGACACCCATATAGACCCAAAGAGATACATATAGACCCATAAAGACCCAAAGAGATACATATAAATCCATAGAGACCCAGAGAGATACACAGAGACTGATAGAGACCCAAAGAGATACATAAAGACCCATAGAGATATACAGATACATATAGACCCATAGAGATCCATAGAGATACACAGAGACCCATAGAGACCCATAGAGATAGACAGAGACCCATGGAGACCCATAGAGATACACAGAGACCCATAGAGACCCATAGAGATACACAGAGACCCATAGAGACCCATAGAGATACACAGAGACCAATAGAGACATTTAGAGATGCACATAGACCGATAGAGACCCATAGAGATGCACAGATACATAGAGATCCATAGAGACCCATCGAGATACATAGAGATACACAGAGACACACAGAGACCCATAGAGACCCATAGAGATACATATAGATCCATAGAGACCCAGAGAGATACACAGAGACCCATAGAGTCCCAAAGAGATACATAAAGACCCATAGAGATATACAGATACATATAGACCGATAGAGACCCATAGAGATACACAGAGACCCATAGAGACACCTAGAGATAGATATAGAACCATAGAGACCCTTTGAGATACACAGTGACCCATAGAGACCCATAGAGATACACAGAGACCCATAAAGACCCATAGAGATACATAGAGACCCGTAAAGATACATATAGTCCCATATAGACCCACAGAGATACACAGAGACCCATAGAGACCCATAGAGATACACAGAGACCAATAGAGACCCATAGAGATACAAAGACCCATGAAGACCCATAGAGATACAAAGAGACCCAAAGAGACCCGTAGAGATACACAGAGACCCATAGAGACCCATAGAGATACATATAGTCCTATAGAGTCCCATAGATATCCACAGAGACCCATAGAGACCCATAGAGGTACAGAGAGACCCATAGAGACCCATAGAGATACACAGAGACCCATAGAGACCCAAAGAGATACATATAGATCCATAGAGACCCAGAGAGATACACACAGACCCATAGAGACCCATAGAGATACATATAGATTCCTAGAGACCCAGAGAGATACACAGAGACCCATAGAGACCCAAAGAGATAAATAAAGACCCATAGAGATAGACAGATACATATAGACCCATAGAGACCCATAGAGATACACAGAGACCCATAGAGACCCATAGAGATACACAGAGACCCATAGAGCCCCATAGAGATACACAGAGACCAATAAAGACCCATAGAGATACATAAAGACCCATAGAGATAGACAGATACATAGAGACCCATAGAGACCCACAGAGATACACAGAGACCCATAGAGACCCATAGAGATACACAGAGACCCATAGAGACCCAAAGAGATACATATAGATCCATAGAGACCGAGAGAGATACACACAGACCCATAGAGACCCATAGAGATACATATAGATTCCTAGAAACCCAGAGAGATACACAGAGACCCATAGAGACCCAAAGAGATAAATAAAGACCCATAGAGATATACAGATACATATAGACCCATAGAGACCCATAGAGATACACAGAGACCCATAGAGACCCATAGAGATACACAGAGACCCATAGAGCCCCATAGAGATACACACAGACCAATAGAGACCCATAGAGATACATAAAGACCCATAGAGATAGACAGATACATAGAGACCCATAGAGACCCACAGAGATACACAGAGACCCATAGAGACCCATAGAGATACACAGAGACCAATAGAGACCTATAGAGATGCACATAGACCGATAGAGACCCATAGAGATGCACAGATACATAGAGATCCATAGAGACCCATCGAGATACATAGAGATACACAGAGTCACACAGAGACCCATAGAGACCCATAGAGATAGACATATATATATATATAGACCGATAGAGACCCATAGAGATACACAGACACCCATAGAGACCCATAGAGACACACAGAGACCCATAGAGACCCAGAGAGATACATAGAGACCAATAGAGACCCATAGAGATACATAAAGACCCATAGAGATGCAGAGATACATAGAGACCCATAGAGACCCATCGAGATACACAGAGACCCATAGAGATCCATACAGACCCATGAGATACACAGAGACCCATAGAGACCAATAGAGACCTATCGAGATGCACATATACACATAGTGACCCATAAAGATGCACATTGACCCATAGAGACCCATAGAGATACACAGAGACCCATAGAGACCTATAGAGATACACACAGACCCATAAAGACACATAGAGATACACAGATACATAGAGACCCATAGAGACCTATAGAGATGCACATAGACCCATAGAGACCCGTAAAGATGCACGTAGATACATAGATATATAAACCCATATAGACCCATAGAAATACACAGAGACCCATAGAGATACACAGAGACCGATAAAGAACCATAGAGACACACAGATACATAGAGCCCCATAGAGATGCACAGAGACCCATAGAGACCCATAGAGATACACAGAGACGCATAGAGACCTATAGAGATACATAAAGACCCATAGAGACCCATAGACATATACGTAGATAGAGAGAGACCCATAGAGATGTACATAGATACATAGAGACCCATTGAGATACACAGATACAGAGATGCATAGAGATTCACATAGACCCATAGAGACCCATAGAGATGCATAGAGACCCATAGAGACCCAGAGAGATACACAGAGACCCATAGAGACCTATAGAGATACACAGAGACCTATAAAGACCTATAGAGATACACAAAGACCCATAGAGACCCAGAGAGATACACAGAGACCCATAGAGACCTATAGAGATACACAGAGACCCATAGAGACCCAGAAAGATACACAGAGACCCATAGAGACCCAAAGAGATACATAAAGACCCATAGAGATAGACAGATACATAGAGACCCATAGAGACCCACAGAGATACACAGAGACCCATAGAGACCCATAGAGATACACAGAGACCCATAGAGACCCAAAGAGATACATATAGATCCATAGAGACCGAGAGAGATACACACAGACCCATAGAGACCCATAGAGATACATATAGATTCCTAGAGACCCAGAGAGATACACAGAGACCCATAGAGACCCAAAGAGATAAATAAAGACCCATAGAGATATACAGATATATATAGACCCATAGAGACCCATAGAGATACATAGAGACCCATAGAGACCCATAGAGATACACAGAGACCCATAGAGCCCCATAGAGATACACACAGACCAATAGAGACCCATAGAGATACATAAAGACTCATAGAGATAGACAGATACATAGAGACCCATAGAGACCCACAGAGATACACAGAGACCCATAGAGACCCATAGAGATACACAGAGACCAATAGAGACCTATAGAGATGCACATAGACCGATAGAGACCCATAGAGATGCACAGATACATAGAGATCCATAGAGACCCATCGAGATACATAGAGATACACAGAGTCACACAGAGACCCATAGAGACCCATAGAGATAGACATATATATATAGACCGATAGAGACCCATAGAGATACACAGACACCCATAGAGACCCATAGAGACACACAGAGACCCATAGAGACCCAGAGAGATACATAGAGACCAATAGAGACCCATAGAGATACATAAAGACCCATAGAGATGCAGAGATACATAGAGACCCATAGAGACCCATCGAGATACACAGAGACCCATAGAGATCCATACAGACCCATGAGATACACAGAGACCCATAGAGACCAATAGAGACCTATCGAGATGCACATATACACATAGTGACCCATAAAGATGCACATTGACCCATAGAGACCCATAGAGATACACAGAGACCCATAGAGACCTATAGAGATACACACAGACCCATAAAGACCCATAGAGATACACAGATACATAGAGACCCATAGAGACCTATAGAGATGCACATAGACCCATAGAGACCCGTAAAGATGCACGTAGATACATAGATATATAAACCCATATAGACCCATAGAAATACACAGAGACCCATAGAGATACACAGAGACCGATAAAGAACCATAGAGACACACAGATACATAGAGCCCCATAGAGATGCACAGAGACCCATAGAGACCCATAGAGATACACAGAGACGCATAGAGACCTATAGAGATACATAAAGACCCATAGAGACCCATAGACATATACGTAGATAGAGAGAGACCCATAGAGATGTACATAGATACATAGAGACCCATTGAGATACACAGATACAGAGATGCATAGAGATGCACATAGACCCATAGAGACCCATAGAGATGCATAGAGACCCATAGAGAGCCAGAGAGATACACAGAGACCCATAGAGACCTATAGCGATACACAGAGACCTATAAAGACCTATAGAGATACACAAAGACCCATAGAGACCCAGAGAGATACACAGAGACCCATAGAGACCTATAGAGATACACAGAGACCCATAGAGACCCAGAAAGATACACAGAGACCCATAGAGACCCAAAGAGATACATAAAGACCCATAGAGATAGACAGATACATAGAGACCCATAGAGACCCACAGAGATACACAGAGACCCATAGAGACCCATAGAGATACACAGAGACCCATAGAGACCCAAAGAGATACATATAGATCCATAGAGACCGAGAGAGATACACACAGACCCATAGAGACCCATAGAGATACATATAGATTCCTAGAGACCCAGAGAGATACACAGAGACCCATAGAGACCCAAAGAGATAAATAAAGACCCATAGAGATATACAGATACATATAGACCCATAGAGACCCATAGAGATACACAGAGACCCATAGAGACCCATAGAGATACACAGAGACCCATAGAGCCCCATAGAGATACACACAGACCAATAGAGACCCATAGAGATACATAAAGACCCATAGAGATAGACAGATACATAGAGACCCATAGAGACCCACAGAGATACACAGAGACCCATAGAGACCCATAGAGATACACAGAGACCAATAGAGACCTATAGAGATGCACATAGACCGATAGAGACCCATAGAGATGCACAGATACATAGAGATCCATAGAGACCCATCGAGATACATAGAGATACACAGAGTCACACAGAGACCCATAGAGACCCATAGAGATAGACAGATATATATATATAGACCGATAGAGACCCATAGAGATACACAGACACCCATAGAGACCCATAGAGACACACAGAGACCCATAGAGACCCAGAGAGATACATAGAGACCAATAGAGACCCATAGAGATACATAAAGACCCATAGAGATGCAGAGATACATAGAGACCCATAGAGACCCATCGAGATACACAGAGACCCATAGAGATCCATACAGACCCATGAGATACACAGAGACTCATAGAGACCAATAGAGACCTATCGAGATGCACATATACACATAGTGACCCATAAAGTTGCACATTGACCCATAGAGACCCATAGAGATACACAGAGACCCATAGAGACCTATAGAGATACACACAGACCCATAAAGACCCATAGAGATACACAGATACATAGAGACCCATAGAGACCTATAGAGATGCACATAGACCCATAGAGACCCGTAAAGATGCACGTAGATACATAGATATATAAACCCATATAGACCCATAGAAATACACAGAGACCCATAGAGATACACAGAAACCGATAAAGAACCATAGAGACACACAGATACATAGAGCCCCATAGAGATGCACAGAGACCCATAGAGACCCATAGAGATACACAGAGACGCATAGAGACCTATAGAGATACATAAAGACCCATAGAGACCCATAGACATATACGTAGATAGAGAGAGACCCATAGAGATGTACATAGATACATAGAGACCCATTGAGATACACAGATACAGAGATGCATAGAGATGCACATAGACCCATAGAGACCCATAGAGATGCATAGAGACCCATAGAGACCCAGAGAGATACACAGAGACCCATAGAGACCTATAGAGATACACAGAGACCTATAAAGACCTATAGAGATACACAAAGACCCATAGAGACCCAGAGAGATACACAGAGACCCATAGAGACCTATAGAGATACACAGAGACCCATAGAGACCCAGAAAGATACACAGAGACCCATAGAGACCCAAAGAGATACATAAAGACCCATAGAGATAGACAGATACATATAGAACCATAGAGACCCATAGAGATACACAGAGACCCATAGAGACCCATAGAGATACACAGAGACCCATAGAGCCCCATAGAGATACACAGAGACCAATAGACACCCATAGAGATACATACAGACCCATAGAGATAGACAGATACATAGAGACCCATAGAGACGCATAGAGATACACAGAGACCCATAGAGACCCATAGAGACACACAGACACCCATAGAGACCCATAGAGATACATATAGATCCATAGAGACCCAGAGAGATACACAGAGACACATAGAGCCCCAGAGAGATACACAGAGACAAAATAGAGACCCAAAGAGATAGATAAAGACCCATAGAGATAGACAGATACATAGAGACCCATAGAGACCCATAGAGATACATAAAGACCCATAAAGACCCATAGAGATACACAGAGACCAATAGAGACCTATAGAGATACACATAGACCAATAGAGACCCAAAGAGATGCACAGATACATAGAGATCCTTAGAGACCCATCGAGATATATAGAGATACACAGAGACCAAAAAAACCTATAGAGATACACAGATACATAGAGACCCATAGTGACCTATAGAGATGCACATAGAACCATAGAGACACATAAAGATGCACATAGATACTTAGATATATAGATCCATAGAGACCCATAGAAATACACAAAGACCCATAGAGATACAAAGACACCGATAAAGAACCATAGAGACACACAGATACATAGAGACCCATAGAGATGCACAGAGATGCATAGCGACCTATAGAGATACATAGAGATCCATAGAGACCCATAGAGATATACATAGATAGATAGAGACCCATTGAGATGCGCAGATACAGCGATCCATAGAGATATACATAGACCCATAGAGACCCACAGAGATGCAGATCGAGCGATAGAGACCTTTAGAGATACAAAGAGATCCATAGAGACCGAACGAGATAAATAGAGAACCATAGGGATACACATAGATACATATACATACATAGAGACCCATAGAGATACACATAGATACATAGACATACATAGAGACACATAGAGATACTCTCAGATACATAGAGATCCATATAGACACATAGAGATACACTAAGATACATAGACATCCATAGAGACCCATAGAGATATACTAAGATACATAGAAATCCATAGAGACCCATAGAGATACACTCAGATACATAGACATCCATAGAGACCCATAGAGATACGCTCAGATACATAGAGATCGATAGAGACCAATAGAGATACACATAGATACATAGATATCCATAGAGATCCATAGAAATACACTCAGATACATAGACATGCATAGAGACCCATAGAGATACTCTCAGATACATAGACATCCATAGAGATCCATAGAGATGTACTCGTATACATAGACATCCATAGAGACCCATAAAGATACACTCAGATACATAAACATCCATAGGGACCCATAGAGATACACTCAGATACATAGAGATCCATAGAGACCCATAGAGATACAATCAGATACATAGACACCCATAGACTCATAGAGATACATCTAGATACATAGATATCCATAGAGACCCATAGAGATATACTCAGATACATAGACATCCATAGAGACCCATAGAGATACACTCAGATACATAGACATCCATAGAGACCCATTGAGATACACTCAGATACATAGACATCCATAGAGACCCATAGAAATACACATAGATAGATAAACATCCATAGAGACCTATAGAGATACACCCAGATACATTGACATCCATAGAGACCCATAGAGATACACATAGATACATAGACATCCATAGAGACCCATAGAGATACACTCAGATATATAGACATCTATAGAGACCGATAAAGATACACTCAGATACATAGACATCCATAGAGACCCATAGAGATACACATAGATACATAGAGACCCATAGAGATACACATAGATACATAGACATCCATAGAGACCCATAGAGATACACTCAGATACATTGAGATCCATAGTGACCCATAGAGATACACTCAGATACATAGAGATTTATAGAGACCCATAGAGATACATCAGATACATAGAAATACATAGAGATCCATAGAGACCCATAGAGATACACTCAGATACATAGACATCCATAGAGACCCATAGAGATACACTGAGATACATAGAGATACATAGAGATCCATAGATACCCATAGAGATACACTCAGATACATAGACATCCATATAGACCCATAAAGATACACTCACATACATAGATATCCATAGAGACCCATAGAGATACATGAGATGCATAGAGATACATAGAGACCTATAGAGACCCATAGAGATACACTCCAATACATAGACATCCATAGAGACCCATAGAGATACTCTCAGATACATAGAGATACATTGAGATTCATAGAGACTCATAGAGATACATCAGATACATAGAGACACATAGAGATCCATAGAGACCCATAGAGATACACTCAGATACATAGACATCCATAGAGACCCGTAGAGATACACTCAGATACATAGAGATACATTGAGATTCATAGAGTCCCATAGAGATACATCAGATACATAGAGACACATAGAGATCCATAGAGACCCCTAGAGATACACTCAGATACATAGACATCCATAGAGACCCATAGAGATACACTCAGATTCATAGAGATACATAGAAATCCATAGAGACTCATAGAGATACACTCAGATACATAGACATCCATAGAGACCCATAGAGAAACACTCAGATACATAGCCATCCATAGAGACCCATAAAGATACACTCAGATACATAGACATCCATAGAGACCCATAGAGATACACTCAGATACATAGACATCCATAGAGACCCATAGAGATACACTCAGATACATCATATCCATAGAGACCCATAGAGATACACTCAGATACATAGAGATGCATTGAGATCTTTAGAGACCCATAGAGATACATCAGATACATAGAGTCACATAGAGATCCATAGAGACCCATAGAGATACACTCAGATACATAGACACCCATAGAGACCTATAGAGATATACTCAGATACATAGAGATACATAGAGATGCATAGAGACCCATAGAGATGCAGTCAGATACATAGACTTCCAAAGAGACCCATAGAGATACACATAGATACATAGACATCCATAGAGACCCATAGAGATACACTCAGATACATAGAGATACATAGAGATCCATAGAGACCCATAGAGATACATCAGATACATAGACATCCATAGAGACCCATAGAGATAAATCAGATACATAGACATCCATAGAGACCAAGAGAGACACACTCAGATACATAGAGATACATAGAGATCCATAGAGACCCATAGAGATACATCAGATACATAGACATCCATAGAGACCCATAGAGATGCACTCAGATACATAGAGATGCATAGAGATGCATAGAGACCCATAGAGATACACTCATATACATAGATATCCATGGGGACCAATAGAGATACACTCAGATACATAGAGATACATTGAGATCCATAGAGACCCATAGAGATATCTCAGATACATAGAGATACATAGAGACCCATAGAGATACACTCAGATACATTGAGATCCATAGAGACCCATAGAGATACACTCAGATACACATAGATACATAGACATGCATAGAGACCCATAGAGATACACTCAGATACATAGACATATATTGAGATCCATCGAGACCCATAGAGATACATAGACATCCATAGAGACCCATAGAGATACACTCAGATACAAAGACGCTCACAGAGGCACATCAATGGCACCCCACTTGTGATCCGCTCTCCTTCAACGGACGAGACGGAGCAGCTGCAGCAGCAGCAGCAGCAGGAGGAGAGAGAGAAGCGACACTCCACTCCGTCTTTGTCTCTCTCTCTCTCCTCAAGCCCTCTCGCCGTGAAGACAGCAGCTGCGGCATTTCCACGGTGAACCATCATCGAGACCCTGCACCACATCGCCGCTGACGATGCCTGCAACCTCCTCCTTCATCCCTCGACGTCCAGAGCGACTCCCCCTGCCCTGCGTGCGTTCGTCTTCATCGCCTGGACGCCTCCGCTGGCCGTCTGGAACGTTCTTCCCTGCCCATGTTACAGGAGGCCGCTCGGGGGGAGCTGTGGTGCACTTTGAAGCCGTCATCTAGCGGAACGTCTCTGCCCGCGGGCCGTACGAGGCCCGCGAAATCATTTGGGTCTGCTGGTCCTGCCTAAGGCAATCGCAGGCCGGGGCTGGAAATTCAACAAATCGAGGAGCAAACCTGGAAAAGCAGTTGCGAGTAGCAGCAGCAGGAACATCATCAATAGCCAGCTAACATCATCAATAGCCGGCTAACATTATCAATATCAGCTAGCATCATCAATATCAGCTAACATCATCAATACCAGCTAACATCATCAATACCAGTTAACATCATCAATACCAGCTAACATCATCACTAGCAGCTAACATCATCAATATCAGCTAACATCATCAATACCAGCTAACATCATCAATAGCCAGCTAACATCATCATTATCAGCTAACATCATCACTACCAGCTAACATCATCAATACCAGCTAACATCATCAATACCAGCTAACATCATCAATATCAGCTAACATCATCAATACCAGCTAACATCATCAACATCAGCTAACATCATCAATAGCCAGCTAACATCATCAATACCAGCTAACATCATCAATATCAGCTAACATCATCACTACCAGCTAACATCATCAATACCAGCTAACATCATCACTACCAGCTAACATCATCAATACCAGCTAACATCATCAATACCAGCTAACATCATCAATACCAGCTAACATCATCAATACCAGCTAACATCATCAATACCAGCTAACATCATAAATATCAGCTAACATCATCACTACCAGCTAACATCATCAATACCAGCTAACATCATCAATACCAGCTAACATCATCAATACCAGCTAAGATCATCAATAGCCAGCTAACATCATCAATAGCCAGCTAACATCATCAATACCAGCTAACATCATCAATAGCCAGCTAACATCATCAATACCAGCTAACATCATCAATATCAGCTAACATCATCACTACCAGCTAACATCATCAATACCAGCTAACATCATCAATACCAGCTAACATCATCAATACCAGCTAACATCATCAATAGCCAGCTAACATCATCAATACCAGGTAACATCATCAATAGCCAGCTAACATCATCAATATCAGCTAACATCATCACTACCAGCTAACATCATCATTACCAGCTAACATCATCAATACCAGCTAACATCATCACTACCAGCTAACATCATCAATACCAGCTAACACCATCAATACCAGCTAACATCATCAATACCAGCTAACATCATCAATACCAGCTAACATCATAAATATCAGCTAACATCATCACTACCAGCTAACAGCATCAATACCAGCTAACATCATCAATACCAGCTAACATCATCAATAGCCAGCTAACATCATCAATACCAGCTAACATCATCAATAGCCAGCTAACATCATCAATACCAGCTAACATCATCAACACCAGCTAACATCATCAATACCAGCTAACATCATCACTACCAGCTAACATCAATAGCCAGCTAACATCATCAATACCAGCTAACATCATCAATAGCCAGCTAACATCATCAATACCAGCTAACATCATCAATAGCCAGCTAACATCATCAATATCAGCTAACATCATCAATAGCCAGCTAACATCATCAATACCAGCTACATCATCAATATCAGCTAACATCATCAATACCAGCTAACATCATCAATACCACCTAACATCATCAATACCAGCTAACATCATCAATACCAGCTAACATCATCAATACCAGCTAACATCATCAATAGCCAGCTAACATCATCAATACCAGCTAACATCATCAATAGCCAGCTAACATCATCAATACCAGCTAACATCATCAACACCAGCTAACATCATCAATACCAGCTAACATCATCACTACCAGCTAACATCAATAGCCAGCTAACATCATCAATACCAGCTAACATCATCAATACCAGCTAACATCATCAATAGCCAGCTAACATCATCAATACCAGCTAACATCATCAATACCAGCTAACATCATCAATAGCCAGCTAACATCATCAATACCAGCTAACATCATCAATACCAGCTAACATCATCAATACCAGCTAACACCATCAATACCAGCTAACATCATCAATACCAGCTAACATCATCAATAGCCAGCTAACATCATCAATATCAGCTAACATCATCACTACCAGCTAACATCATCAATACCAGCTAACATCATCAATACCAGCTAACATCATCAATAGCCAGCTAACATCATCAATACCAGCTAACATCATCAATAGCCAGCTAACATCATCAATAGCCAGCTAACATCATCGCCTCGCCAAAGAGAAACAGTTCCAGCCCATCGCACTAGGCGCGAGTTAATTGAATGTTTGGCCTCGTATAAACGGGGCTAATCTTGAAGTTGATCATTTTGTATGGCCCGCGAGTGATGATACGTAAATATCCAAATGTTCCCCACCCCTGATCTAGATGGACGGGCTCATTACTTTAGGAGCTGCTTGTTTGTTGATGTTGTTGTTGTTGTTGCTGTGTTGAGTGTTGTTGTGTTGATGTTGTTGTTGCTGTGTTGAGTGTTGTTGTGTTGATGTTGATGTTGTTGCTGTGTTGAGTGTTGTTGTGTTGATGTTGTTGTTGGTGTGTTGAGTGTTGTTGTGTTGATGTTGTTGGTGTGTTGAGTGTTGTTGTGTTGATGTTGTTGTTGCTGTGTTGAGTGTTGTTGTGTTGATGTTGTTGGTGTGTTGAGTGTTGTTGTGTTGATGTTGTTGTTGGTGTGTTGAGTGTTGTTGTGTTGATGTTGTTGTTGGTGTGTTGAGTGTTGTTGTGTTGATGTTGTTGGTGTGTTGAGTGTTGTTGTGTTGATGTTGTTGCTGTGTTGAGTGTTGTTGTGTTGATGTTGTTGTTGCTGTGTTGAGTGTTGTTGTGTTGATGGTGTTGGTGTGTTGAGTGTTGTTGTGTTGATGTTGTTGTTGGTGTGTTGAGTGTTGTTGTGTTGATGTTGTTGTTGGTGTGTTGAGTGTTGTTGTGTTGATTTTGTTGGTGTGTTGAGTGTTGTTGTGTTGATGTTGTTGGTGTGTTGAGTGTTGTTGTGTTGATGTTGTTGTTGGTGTGTTGAGTGTTGTTGTGTTGATTTTGTTGGTGTGTTGAGTGTTGTTGTGTTGATGTTGTTGGTGTGTTGAGTGTTGTTGTGTTGATGTTGTTGTTGGTGTGTTGAGTGTTGTTGTGTTGATGTTGTTGTTGGTGTGTTGAGTGTTGTTGTGTTGATTTTGTTGGTGTGTTGAGTGTTGTTGTGTTGATGTTGTTGGTGTGTTGAGTGTTGTTGTGTTGATGTTGTTGTTGGTGTGTTGAGTGTTGTTGTGTTGATGTTGTTGTTGGTGTGTTGAGTGTTGTTGTGTTGATTTTGTTGGTGTGTTGAGTGTTGTTGTGTTGATGTTGTTGGTGTGTTGAGTGTTGTTGTGTTGATGTTGTTGTTGCTGTGTTGAGTGTTGTTGTGTTGATGTTGTTGGTGTGTTGAGTGTTGTTGTGTTGATGTTGTTGTTGGTGTGTTGAGTGTTGTTGTGTTGATGTTGTTGTTGCTGTGTTGAGTGTTGTTGTGTTGATGTTGTTGTTGGTGTGTTGAGTGTTGTTGTGTTGATTTTGTTGGTGTGTTGAGTGTTGTTGTGTTGATGTTGTTGGTGTGTTGAGTGTTGTTGTGTTGATGTTGTTGTTGGTGTGTTGAGTGTTGTTGTGTTGATTTTGTTGGTGTGTTGAGTGTTGTTGTGATGATGTTGTTGGTGTGTTGAGTGTTGTTGTGTTGATGTTGTTGTTGGTGTGTTGAGTGTTGTTGTGTTGATGTTGTTGTTGGTGTGTTGAGTGTTGTTGTGTTGATTTTGTTGGTGTGTTGAGTGTTGTTGTGTTGATGTTGTTGGTGTGTTGAGTGTTGTTGTGTTGATGTTGTTGTTGGTGTGTTGAGTGTTGTTGTGTTGATGTTGTTGTTGGTGTGTTGAGTGTTGTTGTGTTGATTTTGTTGGTGTGTTGAGTGTTTTTGTGTTGATGTTGTTGGTGTGTTGAGTGTTGTTGTGTTGATGTTGTTGTTGCTGTGTTGAGTGTTGTTGTGTTGATGTTGTTGGTGTGTTGAGTGTTGTTGTGTTGATGTTGTTGTTGGTGTGTTGAGTGTTGTTGTGTTGATGTTGTTGTTGCTGTGTTGAGTGTTGTTGTGTTGATGTTGTTGTTGGTGTGTTGAGTGTTGTTGTGTTGATTTTGTTGGTGTGTTGAGTGTTGTTGTGTTGATGTTGTTGTTGGTGTGTTGAGTGTTGTTGTGTTGATGTTGTTGTTGGTGTGTTGAGTGTTGTTGTGTTGATTTTGTTGGTGTGTTGAGTGTTGTTGTGTTGATGTTGTTGGTGTGTTGAGTGTTGTTGTGTTGATGTTGTTGTTGCTGTGTTGAGTATTGTTGTGTTGATGTTGTTGTTGGTGTGTTGAGTGTCGTTGTGTTGATTTTGTTGGTGTGTTGAGTGTTGTTGTGTTGATGTTGTTGTTGGTGTGTTGAGTGTTGTTGTGTTGATGTTGTTGTTGGTGTGTTGAGTGTTGTTGTGTTGATTTTGTTGGTGTGTTGAGTGTTGTTGTGTTGATGTTGTTGGTGTGTTGAGTATTGTTGTGTTGATGTTGTTGTTGGTGTGTTGAGTGTTGTTGTGTTGATGTTGTTGTTGGTGTGTTGAGTGTTGTTGTGTTGATGTTGTTGTTGGTGTGTTGAGTGTTGTTGTGTTGATTTTGTTGGTGTGTTGAGTGTTGTTGTGTTGATGTTGTTGGTGTGTTGAGTGTTGTTGTGTTGATGTTGTTGTTGGTGTGTTGAGTGTTGTTGTGTTGATGTTGTTGTTGGTGTGTTGAGTGTTGTTGTGTTGATTTTGTTGGTGTGTTGAGTGTTGTTGTGTTGATGTTGTTGGTGTGTTGAGTGTTGTTGTGTTGATGTTGTTGGTGTGTTGAGTGTTGTTGTGTTGATGTTGTTGGTGTGTTGAGTGTTGTTGTGTTGATGTTGTTGCTGTGTTGAGTGTTGTTGTGTTGATGTTGTTGTTGCTGTGTTGAGTGTTGTTGTGTTGATGTTGTTGGTGTGTTGAGTGTTGTTGTGTTGATGTTGTTGGTGTGTTGAGTGTTGTTGTGTTGATGTTGTTGGTGTGTTGAGTGTTGTTGTGTTGATGTTGTTGGTGTGTTGAGTGTTGTTGTGTTGATGTTGTTGGTGTGTTGAGTGTTGTTGTGTTGATGTTGTTGTTGCTGTGTTGAGTGTTGTTGTGTTGATGTTGTTGGTGTGTTGAGTGTTGTTGTGTTGATGTTGTTGTTGGTGTGTTGAGTGTTGTTGTGTTGATGTTGTTGTTGGTGTGTTGAGTGTTGTTGTGTTGATTTTGTTGGTGTGTTGAGTGTTGTTGTGTTGATGTTGTTGGTGTGTTGAGTGTTGTTGTGTTGATGTTGTTGTTGGTGTGTTGAGTGTTGTTGTGTTGATGTTGTTGTTGGTGTGTTGAGTGTTGTTGTGTTGATTTTGTTGGTGTGTTGAGTGTTGTTGTGTTGATGTTGTTGTTGGTGTGTTGAGTGTTGTTGTGTTGATGTTGTTGTTGGTGTGTTGAGTGTTGTTGTGTTGATTTTGTTGGTGTGTTGAGTGTTGTTGTGTTGATGTTGTTGGTGTGTTGAGTGTTGTTGTGTTGATGTTGTTGTTGGTGTGTTGAGTGTTGTTGTGTTGATGTTGTTGTTGGTGTGTTGAGTGTTGTTGTGTTGATGTTGTTGTTGGTGTGTTGAGTGTTGTTGTGTTGATTTTGTTGGTGTGTTGAGTGTTGTTGTGTTGATGTTGTTGGTGTGTTGAGTGTTGTTGTGTTGATGTTGTTGTTGGTGTGTTGAGTGTTGTTGTGTTGATGTTGTTGTTGGTGTGTTGAGTGTTGTTGTGTTGATGTTGTTGTTGCTGTGTTGAGTGTTGTTGTGTTGATGTTGTTGTTGGTGTGTTGAGTGTTGTTGTGTTGATGTTGTTGTTGGTGTGTTGAGTGTTGTTGTGTTGATGTTGTTGTTGGTGTGTTGAGTGTTGTTGTGTTGATTTTGTTGGTGTGTTGAGTGTTGTTGTGTTGATGTTGTTGGTGTGTTGAGTGTTGTTGTGTTGATGTTGTTGTTGGTGTGTTGAGTATTGTTGTGTTGATGTTGTTGTTGCTGTGTTGAGTGTTGTTGTGTTGATGTTGTTGGTGTGTTGAGTGTTGTTGTGTTGATGTTGTTGCTGTGTTGAGTGTTGTTGTGTTGATGTTGTTGGTGTGTTGAGTGTTGTTGTGTTGATGTTGTTGGTGTGTTGAGTGTTGTTGTGTTGATGTTGTTGGTGTGTTGAGTGTTGTTGTTTTGATGTTGTTGTTGGTGTGTTGAGTGTTGTTGTGTTGATGTTGTTGTTGGTGTGTTGAGTGTTGTTGTGTTGATTTTGTTGGTGTGTTGAGTGTTGTTGTGTTGATGTTGTTGGTGTGTTGAGTGTTGTTGTGTTGATGTTGTTGTTGGTGTGTTGAGTGTTGTTGTGTTGATGTTGTTGGTGTGTTGAGTGTTGTTGTGTTGATGTTGTTGGTGTGTTGAGTGTTGTTGTGTTGATGTTGTTGGTGTGTTGAGTGTTGTTGTGTTGATGTTGTTGTTGCTGTGTTGAGTGTTGTTGTGTTGATGTTGTTGGTGTGTTGAGTGTTGTTGTGTTGATGTTGTTGCTGTGTTGAGTGTTGTTGTGTTGATGTTGTTGGTGTGTTGAGTGTTGTTGTGTTGATGTTGTTGGTGTGTTGAGTGTTGTTGTGTTGATGTTGTTGGTGTGTTGAGTGTTGTTGTTTTGATGTTGTTGTTGGTGTGTTGAGTGTTGTTGTGTTGATGTTGTTGTTGGTGTGTTGAGTGTTGTTGTGTTGATTTTGTTGGTGTGTTGAGTGTTGTTGTGTTGATGTTGTTGGTGTGTTGAGTGTTGTTGTGTTGATGTTGTTGTTGGTGTGTTGAGTGTTGTTGTGTTGATGTTGTTGTTGGTGTGTTGAGTGTTGTTGTGTTGATGTTGTTGGTGTGTTGAGTGTTGTTGTGTTGATGTTGTTGTTGGTGTGTTGAGTGTTGTTGTGTTGATGTTGTTGGTGTGTTGAGTGTTGTTGTGTTGATGTTGTTGTTGGTGTGTTGAGTGTTGTTGTGTTGATGTTGTTGGTGTGTTGAGTGTTGTTGTGTTGATGTTGTTGGTGTGTTGAGTGTTGTTGTGTTGATGTTGTTGGTGTGTTGAGTGTTGTTGTCCTTACTCCGCACCCACGATGAGCGCGGTGGGCTTACGTACGGCGCGAAAGAAGTTCAACGTACATACAGTCCACGTGCTCCTCTGTCTCTCAGTGTCGTCACCGTCATGGTCTGTCCACTGCTGGATGAAGATCAATGCGATGATGATGTTTGTGGCCTGGGTGTGATCTTAGCCCACGTGTCGCTCTCTCTCCCTGTGTCTCAGTGTAATCACCATCACCAGGGTCACTCCACTGCTGGATGAGGATCAATGATGATGATGTCTCTACCCTGCGTGTGATCTCTAGCCCACGTGTCGCTCTCTCTCTGTCCCTGTGTCTCAGTGTAATCACCATCACCAGGGTCTATCCACTGCTAGATGGAGATCAATGTGACGATGTCTCTACCCTACGTGTGATCTCTAGTTCACGTGTCGCTCTCTCTCTCCCTGTCTCTCAGTGTAATCACCATCACCAGGGTCTATCCACTGCTAGATGGAGATCAATGTGACGATGTCTCTACCCTGCGTGTGATCTCTAGTTCACGTGTCCCTCTCTCTCTCTCCCTGTCTCTCAGTGTAATCACCATCACCAGGCTCACTCCACTGCTGGATGAGGATCAATGTGACGATGTCTCTACCCTGCGTGTGATCTCTAGTTCACGTGTCCCTCTCTCTCTCTCCCTGTCTCTCAGTGTAATCACCATCACCAGGGTCTATCTACTGCTGGATGAGGATCAATGATGATGATGTCTCTACCCTACGTGTGATCTCTAGTCCACGTGTCGCTCTCTCTCTCTCTCTGTCCCTGTCTCTCAGTGTAATCACCATCACCAGGGTCACTCCACTGCTGGATGAGGATCATTGTGACGATGTCTCTACCCTGGGTGTGATCTCTAGTCCACGTGTCTCTCTCTCTGTCCCTGTCTCTCAGTGTAATCACCCTCACCATGGTCACTCCACTGCTGGATAGCAGTGGCTCCCGCTTCGATGATGAATGTCCACAGTTACACCACCGGATGCAGGAGCTATTTGTTTTCTCATGCCGAGAATGCCAAAGTAATTGTCATCAATAATTACGATGAACATCGTGGTCGCCTCCTCCTCCTCCTTCATCAACATCTCCATCATGATGGTTGTTTTCATCATCACCAAACAACCGTCAGCACCACCGCCACCTTACTGGTGGCAGTCATCATCGCATGAATAATTATCACCATCATCAACTGATCAGCATCTTCACCACCATCATCACGCCCCAAAGTCATATTATCTCAACTATCATCACCACCACTGGAATGTCATCTGAATCATCATCATCATCATCACCATCATCATCACCATCATCATCACCACCACCATAGTCATTATCATGGTACCAATCATCACCACCATCACCACCATCACCACCATCACCACCATCACCACCATCACCATCAAAGGCAAATGAAAAGATCCCCCTTATAGCTTTATTAGACTGTAGGGGCAAGTGCTGTTAGCGAGCACCTATAAAGGCCAGAACGGCACACTAGGGGGTGGGTGGCCAGCACCACGCCCGACCGCCTTTGTCTCCCCAGTGGCGATGTTTACTACGCACCGCACCAGGTACTCGTTTGAGGCTGAGTCGACCTAGGGGAGGCCCAGGACCGGTTCAGATAATCGTCACTGTGGTGTTGGCCGGGAATCGAACCCGGGTCCCTGGGTTCGTAGCGCAGCGCGCTAACCGCTGCACCACCGCTCCCCATCACCACCACCATGACCACCACCACCACCATCACCACCATGACCACCATCACCACCACCACCATCATCATCATCACCACCACCACCATGATCACCACCACCATCATCACCACCATCACCACCACCACCACCACGACCACCACCATCATCACCA
Organism: Petromyzon marinus; assembly: GCF_048934315.1. NCBI lineage: Eukaryota > Metazoa > Chordata > Hyperoartia > Petromyzontiformes > Petromyzontidae > Petromyzon > Petromyzon marinus. Next base: position 27,492 of record NW_027423429.1, on the reverse strand, counting down.
CCATCATCACCACCACCACCACCATCATCACCACCACCAACAACAACAACAACGGCCTTTCGCCACTAAGTGGCGGCGACGACACCACGGCGACTGTGCCAGGCTACGTGCACTTGAAGGCCACCACCACCACCACCACCACCTTCATCTCTATATCTCACCCCAGCATCCCCCCCCCCATCCCCCAAACCCGCCACCTCCCGACCGCCGTCACATTCCATTAGGGAGCGAATTCGCGGCGCAAGAGGCAATAACCGCGGATGATTGAATCACGGAGCGAGGTGGATGCGGCGGGGGTGGAGCCGCAGCCCCGGGACACCTGCTCGGGCAAAATTAAAACACTTCAATTACCTGTCTGGCTCCCACAAGCCACCTTGATTATAGGGGCGGGGGGGGGGGGGCAAGAGGGAGGGGTAGGGGAGCCGTGGGGGGGGGGGCTGTGGGGGATTGGGGGGGCTGGGGGGGATGGGGGGGGCTGGGGGGGGGGCTGAGTTTAACAATTTGTGGGAGCGGTGATGCAGCGTTTGGCGCTCCGAGCCGAAATCGATTCCGGATCACGGCGACGATTCTCTTGAAGCTCCTCCCCCCCTAGGTCGACTCAGCCTCAAATGAGTGCCTGGTGCGGTGCGTAGTAAACATCGCCACTGGGGGAGACAAAGGCGGTCGGGCGGAGGTGGTGCTGGGCCACCCACCCCGTCGTGTGCCACTGCGCCGGCCTTCATAGGTGACGGCACTTGCCTCAACAGTCTGTCGCAGGCTATAGGGGGGAACTTTGTCTTTGTTTTATTTGGGGGGGCAGGGGGTTTCTGGAACTAATAACCGCCTGTCCCACCACTCCTGTCCCACCATCGCTGTCCCACCACCGTTGTCCCACCACTCCTGTCCCACCACTCCTGTCCCACCACCGCCTGTCCCACCACTCCTGTCCCACCACTCCTGTCCCACCACTCCTGTCCCACCACTCCTGTCCCACCACCCTTGGCCCACCACTCCTGTCCCACCACTCTTGTCCCACCACCCCTGTCCCACCACTGCTGTCCCACCACTCCTGTCCCACCACTCCTGTCCCACCACCCTTGTCCCACCACTCCTGTCCCACCACTCCTGTCCCACCACTGCTGTCCCACCACTCCTGTCCCACCACCCTTGTCCCACCACTCTTGTCCCACCACCCTTGTCCCACCACTCCTGTCCCACCACTCCTGTCCCACCACTCCTGTCCCACCACTCCTGTCCCACCACCCTTGTCCCACCACTCCTGTCCCACCACTCCTGTCCCACCACCACTGTCCCACTACTCCTGTCCCACCACCCCTGTCCCACCACCGCTGTCCCACCACTGCTGTCCCACCACTCCTGTCCCACCATGCCTGTCCCACTACTCCTGTCCCACCACTCTTGTCTCACCACTCCTGTCGTCTAAGCTGTGATTTGTGGAGACATCTTTCGTCCATGATGATGGTCATTGCGATGTTTTGCAGCATTAAAAATCTGCTGCTGCTGCTATAGCTGCTGATGATGCTGATGATGCTGCTGCTGCTTCTACTGCTGATGCTACTGCTGCCACTACTGCCACTGATGTTGCTTCTGCTGCTGCTGATCCTACTGCTGCGACTGATGCTGCTGATGGTGATGATGATGCTGATACTAATACTACTGCCACTAATTCTGCTGATGATGATGATGATGCTGCTGATACTAATATTACTGATGCCCCTGATGATGATTATGCTGCTGATACTACTGATGCAACATATGATGATGATGTTGCTGATACTACTGATGCCACTGATGATGATGCTGATGCTGATACTGCTGCTGCCACTGATGATGATGTTGCTGATACTACTGATGCCACTGATGATGATGCTGATGCTGATACTACTGCTGCCACTGATGATTATGCTGCTGATACTACTGATGCAACTGATGATGATGATGTTACTGATACTACTGATGCCACTTATGATGATGCTGATAATACTGCTGCCACTGATGATGTTGCTTATACTACTGATGCCATTGATGATGATAATGCTGCTGATACTACTGATGCAACTGATGATGATGCTGAAACTACTGATGCAACTGATGATGATGATGATCATGATGCTGCTGAAACTACTGATGCAACTGATGATGATGATGCTGCTAATACTACTGATGCAACTGATGATGATGCTGCTGATACTACTGATGCCACTGATGCTGATTCTGCTGCTGCTGATACTACTGCTGCCACAGATGATGATGATGCTGCTGATACTACTGATGCAACTGATGATGATGATGCTGATGATGATGATGACGACGACTCTGTCTGTGATATTCACGCATTAACCCATCATCCCTCGGTGTCCCATCCGTGTCGCCCCGCTAAGTTGTCGCTCTGATGATTAAATTAATTCACCCACGTTTATTCACGCGTCAATCTCGTCACGTGGGGCAGGGGGGGGCAGGGGGGGGGGGTTGGGGGGTCGAAGGTGGGGGAGGGGGGAGAGGGGGGGAGAGGGGGTAGAGAGGGGGTTAGAGAGGGGGGTGTAGGGAGGGGGGAGAGGGGGGGGGGGAGGAGAGGGGGGGTAGAGAGAGGGGGGTAGAGAGGGAGGAGGGTAGAGAGAGGGGGAGGGTGAATATTTATTTATTAGAACAAAAATTCGATTAACATCGACGTTGACGAAAGAGGGAAAAGGCCACGGAGTGTGACGATGACCGGGGGAGTGGGGATGGAGGGGGGGGAGGAGGAACGCTGCGCTAGAGGTTGACCGGGGTTGGTGGCTCACGCGCGGATGGGCGCGCCCGTCGTCGCGACCTGCCGACGTTTGCCGCGAGGGTGACGAGGCGACTCCACGAGGCAGCCGGCGACTCAGAGCCGGCTCCGACCACCCCAGGGGTTCTCACCAGGATCGCTGGAGCTGTCGTGGGCGAGCGCCGTGAGCCAGTCGCAGCTGGGCGCCTACGAAGGCCGGCAACGTGGCACACTATTGGTGGGGGGTAGGGGGTGGCCCGGCCGTCTTTGTCTTTCCGAGGTCCTGCCAGGTCATCGTCGCTGGAGAAGCGTATGGTCCGGAGTCGAACTCGGGTGGCCAGGGTTCGTAGCGGAGCGGGAGCGCTGACCGCTACACTGCCGCTCCCCCAGCCACTCAGCCAGCGACACATTCGATTAATCACTCAGCCACACACTCACCCACCCACACACTCACCCACCCACTCACTCACCCACACACTCATCCACCCACTCACCCACACAGCCACCCACCTACTCACTCACCCACACACTTACCCACATTCTTATCCACCCACCCACTCGCTCGCACACCCACTCACTCACCCACCCACTCACCCACACACTTACCAACTCACTCACCCACTCACTCACCCACACGCTTACACACCCACCCACTCGCTCACTCACCCATTCATTTATCCACCCACTCACCCACTCACTAACCCACTCACTCTCCAACACACTTACCCACCCACTCGCTCACTCACTCACCCACCCACTCACTCATCCACCCACTTACCCACCCACTCACTCATCCACACGCTTACCCACCTTCTCGCTCGCACACCCACCCACTCACTCACCCACTCACTCACCCACTCACTCACCCACCCACCCACTCACCCACACACTCACTTACCCATCCACACACCCACCCACACGCTAACTCACCTACTCACTCACACACCCACTTACCCACCCACTCACCCACTCACACACCCATTCACTCACCTTCTTGTTCAATCCCGTGGCTGCCAATTCTTTGTTCGTCTCCACCGCTGACCATCAACCCTTACAAAAAGAACGTGTCGGGTCCACTCCTTCACTGACTCACTCACTGAACCCACTCACTCACCTCAACACTCACCGACTCACCCACCCACCCCACCGACTCACCCACCCACCCACTGACTCATCCACCCACCGACTGACTCATCCACCCACTCACTGACTCATCCACCCACTCCTTCACTCACCCACCCACAGACTCACCCACCCACCGACTCAACCACCCACCCACCGACTCAACCACCCACTCCTTCACTCACCCACCCACCCACCGACTCACCCACCCACCGACTCACCCACCCACCGACTCACTCAGCCACCGACTCACCCACCCACACACTGACTCATCCACCCACCCACCCACCGACTCACCCACCCACCGACTCACCCACCCACCGACTCACCCACCCACCGACTCACCCACCCACAGACTCACCCACCCACCCACTGACTCACCCACCCACTCCTTCACTCTCTCACGATGTCTCTACCCTGCGTGGTAGAGACATCGTCTAATCCACGTGTTCCACTCTCTGCCTCTCAGTGCCATCACCATCACCAGGGTCTATCCCCTGCTGGATAGCAGTGGGTCTCGCTTCTTTGATGAATGTCCACAGTTACACCACCGGGTCCAGGAGTTATTCATCATTTTATTTTCCATATAGAGGATACAAAAGTTATTATCATCAATATCAAAGTTATTATCATCAATTATCATCGATATTTACGATCAAAATCGTGGTCGTCCCCGTCCTTAATCAACTCATATTCGCTGTTCTCATCATCACCAAACAGTCATCATCACCGTGGTCTATTTCACTGCTGAATGAAGACATATGCGATGAGGATGATGATGATGTCTATAAGCTGCGCGATGTTACGCTCACACTGCGTGGAGGTGTGTAATAATGAGTGGTTTAATTCAGTGTAATATTTCGCCCTAGACTTTGTGTAATTTGTGTGATCCGCATGATGTGTGTGTTTTCATTAAAGGCGCCGTAATTGCCTGGCCGACGTTAATTGAATGAAGCGACGAAGTCGAAATCAATCTCACTCTTCTGCGCCGGCAACGCACAGACGGCACAGCGAGAGAGAGAGAGACACCAAGACAGAGAGACACCTAGAGAGACACCTAGAGAGACACCTAGAGAGAGACACCTAGAGAGAGAGAGACACCTAGAGAGAGACACCTAGAGAGAGAGACAACTAGAGAGAGACACCTAGAGAGACACCTAGAGAGAGAGACAACTAGAGAGAGACACCTAGAGAGACACCTAGAGAGACACCTAGAGAGACACACCTAGAGAGAGAGACAACTAGAGAGAGACACCTAGAGACACAACTAAAGAGACACCTAGAGAGACACCTAGAGAGAGACACCTAGAGAGAGACACCTAGAGAGACACCTAGAGAGAGACACCTAGAGAGACACCTAGAGAGACACCTAGAGAGAGACACCTAGAGAGACACACCTAGAGAGAGAGACACCTAGAGAGACACCTAGAGAGAGACACCTAGAGAGAGACACCTAGAGAGACACTTAGAGAGACACCTAGAGAGACACTTAGAGAGAGACACCTAGAGAGAGACACCTAGAGAGACACACCTAGAGAGAGAGACACCTAGAGAGACACCTAGAGAGAGACACCTAGAGAGACACCTAGAGAGAGACACCTAGAGAGACACTTAGAGAGACACCTAGAGAGACACTTAGAGAGAGACACCTAGAGAGAGACACCTAGAGAGACACACCTAGAGAGAGAGAGACACCTTGAGAGACACCTAGAGAGAGACACCTAGAGAGACACACCTAGAGAGAGAGACACCTAGAGAGACAACTAGAGAGACACCTAGAGAGAGACACCTAGAGAGAGAGACACCTAGAGAGAGACACCTAGAGAGACATCTAGAGAGACACCTAGAGAGAGACACCTAGAGAGAGACACCTAGAGAGACACACCTAGAGAGACACCTAGAGAGAGACACCAAGACAGAGAGACACCTAGAGAGAGACACCTAAAGAGAGACACCTAGAGAGAGACACCTAGAGAGACACCTAGAGAGACACCTAGAGAGAGACACCTAGAGAGACACTTAGAGAGAGACACCTAGAGAGACACTTAGAGAGAGACACCTAGAGAGAGACACCTAGAGAGACACACCTAGAGAGAGAGACACCTAGAGAGACACCTAGAGAGAGACACCTAGAGAGACACCTAGAGAGAGACACCTAGAGAGACACTTAGAGAGAGACACCTAGAGAGACACTTAGAGAGAGACACCTAGAGAGAGACACCTAGAGAGACACACCTAGAGAGAGAGACACCTAGAGAGACACCTAGAGAGAGACACCTAGAGAGACACACCTAGAGAGAGAGACACCTAGAGAGACACCTAGAGAGACACCTAGAGAGAGACACCTAGAGAGAGAGACACCTAGAGAGAGACACCTAGAGAGACACCTAGAGAGAGACACCTAGAGAGACACACCTAGAGAGAGACACCTAGAGAGACACCTAGAGAGAGACACCTAGAGAGAGACACCTAGAGAGACACCTAGAGAGACACCTAGAGAGACACACCTAGAGAGAGACACCTAGAGAGACACACCTAGAGAGACACCTAGAGAGACACCTAGAGAGAGACACCTAGAGAGACACCTAGAGAGAGACACCTAGAGAGACACTTAGAGAGACACCTAGAGAGACACTTAGAGAGAGACACCTAGAGAGAGACACCTAGAGAGACACACCTAGAGAGAGAGACACCTAGAGAGACACCTAGAGAGAGACACCTAGAGAGACACACCTAGAGAGAGAGACACCTAGAGAGACACCTAGAGAGACACCTAGAGAGAGACACCTAGAGAGAGAGACACCTAGAGAGACCCCTAGAGAGAACCTAGAGAGACACCTAGAGAGAGACACCAAGACAGAGAGACACCTAGAGAGAGACACCTAAAGAGAGACACCTAGAGAGAGACACCTAGAGAGACACCTAGAGAGACACCTAGAGAGAGACACCTAGAGAGAGACACCTAGAGAGACACTTAGAGAGAGACACCTAGAGAGACACTTAGAGAGAGACACCTAGAGAGAGACACCTAGAGAGACACACCTAGAGAGAGTGACACCTAGAGAGACACCTAGAGAGAGACACCTAGAGAGGACACCTAGAGAGAGACACCTAGAGAGACACTTAGAGAGAGACACCTAGAGAGACACTTAGAGAGAGACACCTAGAGAGAGACACCTAGAGAGACACACCTAGAGAGAGAGACACCTAGAGAGACACCTAGAGAGAGACACCTAGAGAGACACACCTAGAGAGAGAGACACCTAGAGAGACACCTAGAGAGACACCTAGAGAGAGACACCTAGAGAGAGAGACACCTAGAGAGAGACACCTAGAGAGACATCTAGAGAGACACCTAGAGAGAGACACCTAGAGAGAGACACCTAGAGAGACACACCTAGAGAGACACCTAGAGAGAGACATCAAGACAGAGAGACACCTAGAGAGAGACACCTAAAGAGAGACACCTAGAGAGAGACACCTAGAGAGACACCTAGAGAGAGACACCTAGAGAGACACACCTAGAGAGAGACACCTAGAGAGACACCTAGAGAGAGACACCTAGAGAGAGACACCTAGAGATAGACACACCTAGAGAGAGACACCTAGAGAGAGACACCTAGAGAGAGACACCTAGAGAGACACCTAGAGAGACACCTAGAGAGAGACACCTAGAGAGACACACCTAGAGAGAGAGACACCTAGAGAGACACCTAGAGAGACACCTAGAGAAAGACACCTAGAGAGACACCTAGAGAGAGACACCTAGAGAGACACCTAGAGAGAGACACCTAGAGAGACACCTAGAGAGACACCTAGAGAGAGACACCTAAAGAGAGACACCTAGAGAGAGACACCTAGAGAGAGACACCTAGAGAGACACCTAGAGAGAGACACCTAGAGAGAGACACCTAGAGAGACACCTAGAAAGACACCTAGAGAGACACACCTAGAGAGAGCAACAACTAGAGAGAGACACCTAGAGAGACACCTAGAGAGACACCTAGAGAGACACACCTAGACAGAGAGACAACTAGAGAGAGACACCTAGAGACACACCTAGAGAGACACCTAGAGAGACACCTAGAGAGAGACACCTAGAGAGAGACACCTAGAGAGACACCTAGAGAGAGACACCTAGAGAGACACCTATAGAGACACCTAGAGAGAGACACCTAGAGAGACACACCTAGAGAGAGAGACACCTAGAGAGACACCTAGAGAGACACCTAGAGAGAGACACCTAGAGAGACACCTAGAGAGAGACACCTAGAGAGACACCTAGAGAGACACCTAGAAAGAGACACCTAGAGAGAGAGACACCTAGAGAGAGACACCTAGAGAGACACACCTAGAGAGAGAGACACCTAGAGAGACACCTAGAGAGACACCTAGAGAGAGACACCTAGAGAGAGAGACACCTAGAGAGAGACACCTAGAGAGACATCTAGAGAGAGACACCTAGAGAGAGACACCTAGAGAGAGACACCTAGAGAGACACCTAGAGAGAGACACCAAGACAGAGAGACACCTAGAGAGAGACACCTAAAGAGAGACACCTAGAGAGAGACACCTAGAGAGACACCTAGAGAGAGACACCTAGAGAGACACACCTAGAGAGAGACACCTAGAGAGACACCTAGAGAGAGACACCTAGAGAGAGACACCTAGAGAGACACCTAGAGAGACACCTAGAGAGACACACCTAGAGAGAGACACCTAGAGAGACACACCTAGAGAGACACCTAGAGAGACACCTAGAGAGAGACACCTAGAGAGACACCTAGAGAGAGACACCTAGAGAGACACCTAGAGAGACACCTAGAGAGAGACACCTAGAGAGAGACACCTAGAGAGACACCTAGAGAGAGACACCTAGAGAGACACCTAGAGAGAGACACCTCGAGAAGACACAGACACCTAGAGAGACACCTAGAGAGACACCTAGAGAGAGACACCTAGAGAGACACCTAGAGAGACACCTAGAGAGAGACACCTAGAGAGAGACACCTAGAGAGAGACACCTAGAGAGAGACACCTAGAGAGACACCTAGAGAGACACCTAGAGAGAGACACCTAGAGAGACACACCTAGAGAGAGAGACACCTAGAGAGACACCTAGAGAGACACCTAGAGAGAGACACCTAGAGAGACACCTAGAGAGAGACACCTAGAGAGACACCTAGAGAGAGACACCTAGAGAGACACCTAGAGAGACACCTAGAGAGAGACACCTAAAGAGAGACACCTAGAGAGAGACACCTAGAGAGAGACACCTAGAGAGACACCTAGAGAGAGACACCTAGAGAGAGACACCTAGAGAGACACCTAGAGAGACACCTAGAGAGCACACCTAGAGAGAGCGACAACTAGAGAGAGACACCTAGAGAGGCACCTAGAGAGACACCTAGAGAGACACACCTAGACAGAGAGACAACTAGAGAGAGACACCTAGAGACACACCTAGAGAGACACCTAGAGAGACACCTAGAGAGAGACACCTAGAGAGAGAGAGACACCTAGAGAGAGACACCTAGAGAGAGAGACAACTAGAGAGAGACACCTAGAGAGACACCTAGAGAGAGAGACAACTAGAGAGAGACACCTAGAGAGACACCTAGAGAGACACCTAGAGAGACACACCTAGAGAGAGAGACAACTAGAGAGACACCTAGAGAGAGACACCTAGAGAGACACCTAGAGAGAGACACCTAGAGAGACACCTAGAGAGACACCTAGAAAGAGACACCTAGAGAGCAGAGACACCTAGAGAGAGACACCTAGAGAGACACACCTAGAGAGAGAGAGACACCTAGAGAGACACCTAGAGAGACACCTAGAGAGAGACACCTAGAGAGAGAGACACCTAGAGAGAGACACCTAGAGAGACACCTAGAGAGTAACCTAGAGAGAGACACCTAGAGAGACATCTAGAGAGAGACACCTAGAGAGAGACACCTAGAGAGAGACACCTAGAGAGAGACACCTAGAGAGACACCTAGAGAGAGACACCAAGACAGAGAGACACCTAGAGAAAGACACCTAAAGAGAGACACCTAGAGAGAGACACCTAGAGAGTAACCTAGAGAGAGACACCTAGAGAGAGAGACCTAGAGAGAGAGACCTAGAGAGACACCTAGAGAGAGACACCTAGAGAGAGACACCTAGAGAGACACCTAGAGAGACACACCTAGAGAGACACCTAGAGAGACACCTAGAGAGACACCTAGAGAGAGACACCTAGAGAGACACCTAGAGAGACACCTAGAGAGAGACACCTAGAGAGACACCTAGAGAGACACCTAGAGAGAGACACCTAGAGAGAGACACCTAGAGAGAGACACCTAGAGAGACACCTAGAGAGAGACACCTAGAGAGACACCTAGAGAGAGACACCTCGAGAGAGACACCTAGAGAGACACCTAGAGAGACACCTAGAGAGAGACACCTAGAGAGAGACACCTAGAGAGAGACACCTAGAGAGACACCTAGAGAGACACCTAGAGAGAGACACCTAGAGAGAGGCACCTAGAGAGAGACACCTAGAGAGAGAGACCTAGAAAGACACCTAGAGAGAGAGACACCTAGAGAGACACCTAGAGAGACATCTAGAGAGACACCTAGAGAGAGACACCTAGAGAGACACTTAGAGAGAGACACCTAGAGAGAGACACCTAGAGAGACACCTAGAGAGACACCTAGAGAGACACCTAGAGAGACACACCTAGAGAGACACCTAGAGAGAGACACCTAGAGACACACCTAGAGAGAGACACCTAGAGAGAGAGACACCTAGAGAGAGAGACACCTAGAGAGAGACACCTAGAGAGACACCTAGAGAGACACACCTAGAGAGAGACACCTAGAGAGACACACCTAGAGAGACACCTAGAGAGAGACACCTAGAGAGAGACACACCTAGAGAGACACCCAGAGAGACACCTAGTGAGTGACACTCTAGACTGATGACATTCACAGCCTGCTACAGATGACACCACTGAACTCATGAAATCCGATGAGCTATGAAGCTCTTTTTTCGCACAAATGTCACGTAAGGCATGAAAAGGCCCGCAAGGTGACAACAGCCAGAGAGAGCGTGATAGAGACGGGTTAATCAAGTCACGAATAATGTAGAACTCTCTGAATGAACGTGCTGCACGTTTATAATATGGAAATGCGCAATGCATTCGTATGAATATAAAAAAAAAATGTTGGGGAAAGGCAGAAAATGAACAACCACAAAAACAACAACCACAAAAACCACAACCACCACCATAACAACATCCCGGACAACCACAACAACCAGAACAACAACTACAAAAACAACATCCACAACAAAATCAACCACAACAACAACCACAACAACAACAACCACCACAACAACAACCACAACAACAACAACCACCACAAAATCACCACAACAACAACAACCACAACAACAACAACCACCACAACAACAACTACAACAACAACCACCACCACAACAACAACCACAACAACAACACAGTCCCTCTACCGCATTGCACCCTGGAAGCGATCTATCCCGGCAGTTGTGCAGTCCTTCAGAGCTGGCCACTCGTGTGTGTTGGCCTTCTTTCGCACCGTACATAGCCAACCTTGCTAGTCGGGGGTGAGTGGGAAGGACAACAAGCTTAACGCTCACCCACTCACTCACCCACCTACTCACTCACTCACCCACCTACTCACTCACTCATTCACCCACTCACCCACTCACTCACTCACTCACCCACTCACCCACTCACTCACCCACTCACTCAATCACCCACCCACTCACCCACTCACCCACTGACTCACCCACCCACTCACTCACCCACTCACTCACCCACTCACCCACACACTCACCCACTCACCCACCCACTTACCCACTCACTCACTCACTCACCCACTCACTCACTCACCTACTCACTCACTCACCCACCCACTCACCCACTCACCCACCCACTCACACACTCACCCACCCACTCACACACTCACCCACTCATCCACTCACTCACTCACTCATCCACCCACTCACCCGCCCACTCACTCACTCAACCACCCACTCACGTATCCACTCACCCACTCACTCACTCAATCACCCACTCACCCACTCACTCACCCATTCACCCACTCACTCACTCACTCACCCACTCACCCACTCACTCACCCACTCACCCACTCACCCACTCACTCACTCACTCACCCACCTACTCACTCACTCACCCACCCACCCACTCACTCACTCACCCACTCACCCACTCACTCAATCACACACTCACTCACTCACCCACTCACTCACTCACTCACCCACTCACCCACTCACTCACCAACTCACTCACTCACCCACCTACTCACTCACTCACCCACCTACTCACTCACTCACCCACCCACTCACTCACTCACTCACCCACTCACCCACTCATTCACCCACTCACCCACTCACTCACTCACCCACTCACCCACTCACTCACCCACTCACCCACTCACTCACCCACTCACTCACACACTCACCCACTCACTCAATCACCCACCCACTCACCCACTCACCCACTGACTCACCCACCCACTCACTCACCCACTCACTCACCCACTCACCCACTAACTCACGCACTCACCCACCCACTTACCCACTCACTCACTCACTCACCCACTCACTCACTCACCTACTCACTCACCCACCCACTCACCCACTCACCCACCCACTCACACACTCACCCACCCACTCACACACTCACCCACTCATCCAGTCACTCACTCACTCATCCACCCACTCACCCACCCACTCACTCACTCACCCACCCACTCACTTATCCACTCACCCACTCACTCACTCAATCACCCACTCACCCACTCACTCACCCATTCACCCACTCACTCACTCACCCACTCACCCACTCACTCAATCACCCACCCACTCACCCACTCACCCACTGACTCACCCACTCACTCACTCACTCACCCATCCACTCACCCACCCACTCACTCACTCACTCATCCACCCACTCACCCACCCACTCACTCACTCACCCACCCACTCACTTATCCACTCACCCACTCACTCACTCACCCACTCACCCACTCACTCACCCACTCACCCACTCACTCACTCACTCACCCACTCACCCACTCACTCACCCACTCACCCACTCGCTCACACACTCACACACTCACCCACTCACTCAATCACCCACCCACTCACCCACTCACCCACTGACTCACCCACTCACTCACTCACCCATCCACTCACCCACCCACTCACTAACCCACTCACTCACCCACTCACCCACTCACTCACCCACCACTCACCCACCCACTCACCCACTCACTCACTCACTCACCCACTCACTCACCTACTCACTCACTCACCCACCCACTCACCCCACCCACCCACCCACACACACTCACCCACCCACTCACACACTCACCCACTCATCCACTCACTCACTCACTCATCCACCCACTCACCCACCCACTCACTCACTCACCCACCCACTCACTTATCCACTCACCCACTCACTCACTCACCCATCCACCCACCCACCCACTCACCCACCACACTCATCCACCCACTCACCCACTCACTCACTCACTCACCCACCCACCACTCACTCACCCACTCACTCACACACTCACCCACTCACTCACCCACCCACTCACCCACTCACTCACTAACCCACTCACTCACTCACCTACTCACTCACCCACCCACCCACTTACTCACCCACCCACCCACTCACCCACCCACCCACTCACTCACTCACTCACCCACTCACCCACCCACTCACCCACTCACTCACCTACTCACTCACACACTCACCCACTCACTCACCCACCCACTCACCCACTCACTCACTCACCCACTCACTCACTCACCTACTCACTCACTCACCCACCCACTCACCCACTCACTCACCCACTCACACACTCACCCACTCACTCACTCATCCACCCATTCACCCACCCACTCACCCACTCACCCACCCACTCACCCACCCACTCACTCACTCACTCACCCACCCACCCACTCACTCACTCACACCCACTCACTCACCCACCCACTCACTCATTCACCCACTCACCCACCCACTCACTCACTCACCCATTCACCCACTCACTCACCCACTCACTCACTCACCCACCCACTCACCAACCCACCCACCCACTCACTCACCCACCCACTCACTCACTCACTCACCCACCCACTCACTCACTCACCCACCCACTCACTCACCCACTCACTCACCCACTCACTCACCCACCCACTCACCCACCCCCTCACCCACCCTCTCCACCCACTCGCCCGCTTACCCACCCACCCACCCACTTACCCAGTCAATGTGTGTACTTTGAACGTCTTTCGCACCGTACTAGCCAACCATGCAAATCGGAGGTGCACGGGAAGGACAACAAGCTAAACACAACAACAAACTAAACACAACAACAACAAACTAAACACAACAACAAACAAAACACAACAACAACAAACTAAACACACAACAACAAAACTAAACACAACAACAAACTAAACACATCAACAAACTAAACACAACAACAAACTAAACACAACAACAACAAACTAAACACAACAACAAACAAAACACAACAACAACAAACTAAACACAACAACAACAAACTAAACACAACAACAACAAACTAAACACAACAACAAACTAAACACAACAACAACAAACTAAACACAACAACAACAAACTAAACACAACAACAAACTAAACACAACAACAAACTAAACACATCAACAAACTAAACACAACAACAAACTAAACACAACAACAACCTAAACACAACAACAAACTAAAACACAACAACAACAAACTAAACACAACAACAACAAACTAAACACAACAACAACAAACTAAACACAACAACAACAAACTAAACACAACAACTAAACACAACAACAACAAACAAAACGCAACAACAACAAACTAAACACAACAACAACAAACTAAACACAACAACAAACTAAACACAACAACAAACTAAACACAACAACAAACTAAACACAACAACAACAAACTAAACACAACAACAACAAACTAAACACAACAACAAACTAAACACAACAACAACTAAACACAACAACAACAAACTAAACACAACAACAACAAACTAAACACAACAACAACAAACTAAACACAACAACAAACTAAACACAACAACAACAAACTAAACACAACAACAAACAAAAACAACAACAACAAACTAAACACAACAACAAACTAAACACAACAACAAACTAAACACAACAACAAACTAAACACAACAACAACAACAAACTAAACACAACAACAACAAACTAAACACAACAACAACAAACTAAACACAACAACAAACTAAACACAACAACAACAAACTAAACATAACAACAAACTAAACACAACAACAACAAACTAAACACATCAACAAACTAAACACAACAACAAACTAAACACAACAACAAGCTAAACACAACAACAAACTAAACACAACAACAACAAACTAAACACAACAACAAACTAAACACAACAACAACAAACTAAACACAACAACAACAAACTAAACACAACAACAACAAACTAAACACAACAACAAACTAAACACAACACAACAAACTAAACACAACAACAACAAACTAAACACAACAACAAACTAAACACAACAACAAACTAAACACATCAACAAACTAAACACAACAAACTAAACACAACAACAACCTAAACACAACAACAAACTAAACACAACAACAACAAACTAAACACAACAACAACAAACTAAACACAACAACAACAAACTAAACACAACAACAACAAACTAAACACAACAACAACAAACTAAACACAACAACTAAACACAACAACAACAAACAAAACGCAACAACAACAAACTAAACACAACAACAACAAACTAAACACAACAACAAACTAAACACAACAACAAACTAAACACAACAACAAACTAAACACAACAACAACAAACTAAACACAACAACAACAAACTAAACACAACAACAAACTAAACACAACAACAACTAAACACAACAACAACAAACTAAACACAACAACAACAAACTAAACACAACAACAACAAACTAAACACAACAACAAACTAAACACAACAACAACAAACTAAACACAACAACAAACTAAACACAACAACAACAAACTAAACACAACAACAAACTAAACACAACAACAAACTAAACACAACAACAAACTAAACACAACAACAACAACAAACTAAACACAACAACAACAAACTAAACACAACAACAACAAACTAAACACAACAACAAACTAAACACAACAACAACAAACTAAACATAACAACAAACTAAACACAACAACAACAAACTAAACACATCAACAAACTAAACACAACAACAAACTAAACACAACAACAAGCTAAACACAACAACAAACTAAACACAACAACAACAAACTAAACACAACAACAAACTAAACACAACAACAACAAACTAAACACAACAACAACAAACTAAACACAACAACAACAAACTAAACACAACAACAAACTAAACACAACAACAACAAACTAAACACAACAACAACAAACTAAACACAACAACAAACTAAACACAACAACAAACTAAACACATCAACAAACTAAACACAACAACAAACTAAACACAACAACAACCTAAACACAACAACAAACTAAACACAACAACAACAAACTAAACACAACAACAACAAACTAAACACAACAACAACAAACTAAACACAACAACAACAAACTAAACACAACAACTAAACACAACAACAACAAACAAAACGCAACAACAACAATCTAAACACAACAACAACAAACTAAACACAACAACAAACTAAACACAACAACAAACTAAACACAACAACAAACTAAACACAACAACAACAAACTAAACACAACAACAACAAACTAAACACAACAACAAACTAAACACAACAACAACTAAACACAACAACAACAAACTAAACACAACAACAACAAACTAAACACAACAACAACAAACTAAACACAACAACAAACTAAACACAACAACAACAAAACTAAACACAACAACAAACTAAACACAACAACAACAAACTAAACACAACAACAAACTAAACACAACAACAAACTAAACACAACAACAACAAACTAAACACAACAACAACAACAAACTAAACACAACAACAACAAACTAAACACAACAACAACAAACTAAACACAACAACAAACTAAACACAACAACAACAAACTAAACATAACAACAAACTAAACACAACAACAACAAACTAAACACATCAACAACAAACTAAACACAACAACAAACTAAACACAACAACAAACTAAACACAACAACAACAAACTAAACACAACAACAACAAACTAAACACAACAAACTAAACACAACAAAACTAAACACATCAACAACAAACTAAACTCAACAACAACAAACTAAACACAACAACAACAAACTAAACACAACAACAACAAACTAAACACATCAACAACAAGCTAAACACAACAACAAACTAAACACAACAACAAACTAAACACAACAACAACAAACTAAACACATCAACAACAAACTAAACACAACAACAAACTAAACACAACAACAACAAACTAAACACAACAACAACAAACTAAACACAACAACAAACTAAACACAACAACAAACTAAGCACAACAACAAACTAAACACAACAACAAACTAAACACAACAACAAACTAAACACAACAACAACAAACTAAACACAACAACAACAAACTAAACACAACAACAAACTAAACACAACAACAACAACAAACTAAGCACAACAACAAACTAAACACAACAACAAACTAAACACAACAACAAACTAAACACAACAACAACAAACTAAACACAACAACAAACTAAACACAACAACAACAACAACAAACTAAACACAACAACAACAAACAAAACACAACAACAACAACAAACTAAACACAACAACAAACTAAACACAACAACAACAAACTAAACACAACAACAACAACAAACTAAACACAACAACAAACTAAACACAACAACAACAAACTAAACACAACAACAAACTAAACACAACAACAACAAACTAAACACAACAACAACAAACTAAACACAACAACAAACTAAACACAACAACAAACTAAACACAACAACAAACTAAACACAACAACAACAAACTAAACACAACAACAAACTAAACACAACAACAACAAACTAAACACAACAACAAACTAAACACCACAACAAACTAAACACAACAACAAACTAAACACAACAACAACAAACTAAACACAACAACAAACTAAACACAACAACAACAAACTAAACACAACAACAACAAACTAAACACAACAACAAACAAAACACAAACAACAAACTAAACACAACAACAACAAACTAAACACAACAACAACAAGCTAAACACAACAACAACAAACTAAACACAACAACAACAAACTAAACACAACAACAACCTAAACACAACAAACTAAACACAACAACAACAAACTAAACACAACAACAAACTAAACACAACAACAAACTAAACACAACACAACAAACTAAACACAACAACAACAAACTAAACACAACAACAAACTAAACACAACAACAACAAACTAAACACAACAACAACAAACTAAACACAACAACAAACTAAACACAACAACAACAAACTAAACACAACAACAACAAACTAAACACAACAACAACAAACTAAACAACAACAACCTAAACACAACAACAAACTAAACACAACAACAACAACAAACTAAACACAACAACAACAAACTAAACAACAACAACAACAAACTAAACACAACAACAAACTAAACACAAACAAACTAAACACAACAACAAACTAAACACAACAACAACAAACTAAACACATCAACAACAAACTAAACACAACAACAACAAACTAAACACAACAACAAACTAAACACAACAACAAACTAAACACAACATCAACAAACTAAACACAACAACAAACTAAACACAACAACAAACTAAACACAACATCAACAAACTAAACACAACATCAACAAACTAAACACAACAACAAACTAAACACAACAACAACAACAAACTAAACACAACAACAAACTAAACACAACAACAACAAACTAAACACAACAACAAACTAAACACAACAACAACAAACTAAACACATCAACAACAAACTAAACACAACAAACTAGACACAACATCAACAAACTAAACACAACAACAACAAACTAAACACAACAACAACAAACTAAACACAACAACAACAAACTAAACACAACAACAAACTAAGCACAACATCAACAAACTAAACACAACAACAACAAACTAAACACAACAACAAGAAGCTAAACACAACAAACTAAACACGCAACTAAGTTCTAACTGAATGAGTTTGTCAACGTAGATGATGATGATGATGATTTAAAACAGTCGCAGCTCCCATTTGCTTTCTGATATCGGAAGGAAGAGAGCCTTCCAGACGGCCGCACAAGCGCTTCTGAAAGAGCCGCGCGGTTGATGCAGTCATCACCGTCTATGTGTGCCGGTAGGGGGTAGCGATGATTTTTACTGTGTGTGGGTCTAGCCTAGGGGCACCCCCAGTGGCAGCTGTCTCTGTGTGGTTATTAGTCTGGCAGTAGGTGGGTGATGGTTGTTGCTGTGTGTGGGTCTAGCCTAGGGGCGCCCCCAGTGGCAGCTGTCTCTGTGTGGTTATTAGTCTGGCAGTAGGTGGGTGATGGTTGTTGCTGTGTGTGGGTCTAGCCTAGGGGCACCCCCAGTGGCAGCTGTCTCTGTGTGGTTATTAGTCTGGCAGTAGGTGGGTGATGGTTGTTGCTGTGTGTGGGTCTAGCCTAGGGGCACCCCCAGTGCCAGCTGTCTCTGTGTGGTTATTAGTCTGGCAGTAGGTGGGTGATGAGTTCTGCTGTGTGTGGGTCTAGCCTAGGGGCACCCCCAGTGGCAGCTGTCTCTGTGTGGTTATTAGTCTGGCAGTAGGTGGGTGATGAGTTCTGCTGTGTGTGGGTCTAGCCTAGGGGCACCCCCAGTGGCAGCTGTCTCTGTGTGGTTATTAGTCTGGCAGTAGGTGGGTGATGGTTGCTGCTGTGTGTGGGTCTAGCCTAGGGGCACCCCCAGTGGCAGCTGCCTCTGTGTGGTTATTAGTCTGGCAGTAGGTGGGTGATGATTGCTGCTGTGTGTGGGTCTAGCCTAGGGGCACCCCCAGTGGCAGCTGTCTCTGTGTGGTTATTAGTCTGGCAGTAGGTGGGTGATGGTTGTTGCTGTGTGTGGGTCTAGCCTAGGGGCACCCCCAGTGGCAGCTGTCTCTGTGTGGTTATTAGTCTGGAAGTAGGTGGGTGCTGATTGCCGCTGTGTGTGGGTTTAGCCTAGGGGCGCCCCCAGTGGCAGCTGTCTCTGTGCGTCAGTCTGCTGGTAGGGTGGTGGGGATGATCGCTGCTGCTGCTGCTGTGTGATTCTGGTGATGATGGGTATGACAGTCCTCGACTTAAGAACACACTTCGTGCCCATTCGTAAGTCGGGACTGTGCGTAAGTCGGAACGCAGAAATCTACTGCACATTGAAGTGTGCACGCACTCGCAGGGCGAAATAGTGCCGCTTGTCCATTGGCAACTGGGAGAGTTCGCGTTTTAAGTCGATGTTAACAAAACAAAATCATGCAAGCTGGTTCATAAGTGATGTTGCTGATGATGATGGTGATGATGATGATGGTGATGATGATGTTGATGCTGCTGATGATGTTGATGATGGAGATGATGGTCATGATGTTGCTGATGATGTTGCTGATGATGATGGTGATGATGATGGTGATGATGATGCTGCTGATGATGCTGCTGATGATGATGGTGATGATAATGCTGCTGCTGATGATGTTGATGATGATGATGCTGCTGATGATTTTGATGGTGATGATGATGATGCTGCTGATGATGATGGTGATGATGATGGTGATGATGATGATGCTGATGATGGTACTGATTATGTTGATGATGATGATGATGCTGCTGCTGCTGCTGCTGATGATGATGATGATGGTGGTGATGATGATGATGCTGATGATGTTGATGATGGTGATAATGCTGCTGATGATGATGTTGATGCTGCTGCTGCTGATGATGATGATAATGATTATGTTGATGATGATGCTGCTGATGATGTTGATGATGGTGATGATGATGCTGCCGATGATGTTGATGATGGTGATGATGCTGGTAATGGTGATGATGATGGTGATGATGATGCTGCTGATGATGATGTTGATGATGCTGATGCTGCTGATGGTGATGGTAATGCTTATGATGATGGTGATGATGATGCTGCTGATGATGTTGATGTCTGCGATGATGATGGTGATGATGATGGTGATGATGCTGCTGATGATGTTGATGATGATGTTGATGCTGCTGGTGATATTGATGATGGTGATGATGGTGATGATAGTGATGATGATGTCAGCGATGATGATGATGATGATGATGCTGATGAAGATGGTGATGATGATGGTGATGATGGTGATGATGATGATGATGGTGATCATGATGTTGATGATGATGAAGATGATGCTGCTGGTGATGTTGGTGATGATGTTGATGCTGCTGGTGATATTGATGATGGTGATGATGGTGATGATAGTGATGATGATGTCAGCGATGATGATGATGATGGTGATGATGGTGATGATGGTGATGATGATGATGATGTCAGCGATGATGATGATGGTGATTATGATGGTGATGATGATGGTGATGTTGATGCTGCTGATGATGTTGATGCTGCTGATGATGTTGATGATAGTGATGATGGTGATGATGTTGCTGATGATGTTGCTGATGATGATGGTGATGATGCTGCTGATGATGTTGATGCTGTTGATGGTGTTGATGATGGTGATGGTGATGATGGTGATGATGGTGATGATGATGATGATGTCAGCGATGATGATGATGGTGATTATGATGGTGATGATGATGGTGATGTTGATGCTGCTGATGATGTTGATGCTGCTGATGATGTGTGTTGATTGATAGTGATGATGGTGATGATGTTGCTGATGATGTTGCTGATGATGATGGTGATGATGCTGCTGATGATGTTGATGCTGTTGATGGTGTTGATGATGGTGATGGTGATGATGGTGATGATGTTGCTGATGATGATGGTGATGATGATGGTGATGATGGTGATGATAATGCTGCTGCTGATGTTGATGATGGTGATGCTGCTGATGATGATGGTGATAATGATGGTGATGATGATGATGCTGATGATGATGGTGATGATGATGGTGATGATGATGATGATGACGCTGATGATGTTGATGATGGTGATGCTGCTGCTGATGATGGTGATGATGATGGTGATGATGATGATGCTGCTGCTGATGATGGTGATAATGATGGTGATGATGATGATGCTGCTGTTGATGTTGATGATGCTGCTGCTGATGATGGTGATGATGGTGATGATAATGCTGCTGCTGATGTTGATGATGATGCTGCTGATGATGGTGGTGATGATGATGATGCTGCGATGATGATGGTGATAATGATGGTGATGATGATGCTGATGATGATGGTAATGATTATGTTGATGATGATGCTGCTGCT
>NW_027423428.1:0-81278 GCF_048934315.1 Petromyzon marinus | reverse complement strand
CCCCACAGCTCTCCCCATCTCTCACCATCTCCCCATCTCTCCCCATCTCTCCCCATCTCCCCACATCTCTCCCACGTCTCTCCCCCATCTCCGCACGTCTCTCCCCATCCCCCATCTCTCCCATCTCCCCAGCTCTCACCATCTCCCCATCTCTCCCATCTCCCCATCTCCACATCTCTCCCCATCTCCCACATCTCTCCCCATCCCCCCATCTCCCCCATCTCCCCATCTCTCACCATCTCCCCATCTCTCCCCATCTCTCTCCCTTCTCCCACAGCTCTCCCCACTCTCACATCTCCCCATCTCTACCCTCTCCCCATCTCCACATCTCTCACCCCCATCTCTCCCCATCCCCTCTCCTCCCCTCTCCACACTCTCCCCTCCAGCTCTCCCCCCTCCCCATCTCTCCCATCCCCCATCTCTCCCCATCTCCCCATCTCTCACCATCTCCCCATCTCTCACCATCTCCCCATCCTCCCCCATCTCTCACCATCTCCCCATCTCTCCCCATCTCCCACATCTCTCCCCATCTCCCCACATCTCTCCCCATCTCCCCATCTCTCCCCATCTCCCCATCTCTCACCATCTCCCATCTCTCACCATCTCCCCATCTCCCATCTCTCACCATCTCCCCATCTCCCATCTCCACAACTCTCACCATCTCCCCATCCCCATCTCCCATCTCTCACCATCTCCCCATCTCCTCCATCTCCACATTCTCTCCCCATCTCCCCAAATCTCTCCCCATCCCCCATCTCTCCCCATCTCCCCATCTCTCACCATCTCCCATCTCTCACCATCTCCCCATCCCCCATCCTCTCCATCTCCCCATCTCCCCATCTCCACATCTCTCTCCATCTCCCCATCTCCCCATCTCCACATCTCTCACCATCTCCCCATCTCCACATCTCTCACCATCTCCCCATCTCCACATCTCTCCCCATCTCTCCCCACATCTCTCCCCATCCCCCCATCTCTCCCCATCTCCACATCTCTCACCATCTCCCCATCTCCCCATCTCCACATCTCTCACCATCTCCCCATCTCTCACCATCTCCCATCTCCCCATCTCTCACCATCTCCCCATCTCCCCATCTCCACATCTCTCACCATCTCCCCATCTCCCCATCTCCACATCTCTCACCATCTCCCCATCTCCACATCTCTCACCATCTCCCCATCTCCCCATCTCCACATCTCTCCCCATCTCTCCCCACATCTCTCCCCATCCCCCATCTCTCACCCATCTCCCCATCTCTCACCATCTCCCCATCTCCCCATCTCTCACCATCTCCCCATCTCCCCATCTCCACATCTCTCCCCATCTCTCCCCACATCTCTCCCCATCCCCCCATCTCTCCCCATCTCCCCATCTCTCACCATCTCCCCATCTCCCCATCTCCACATCTCTCCCCACCTCTCCCCACATCTCTCCCCATCTCCCCCCACATCTCCCTCCGCCCCGCCCCCCCGCCCCCCCGCGCCTCCCCAGGCTGCTGGAGTCAGACAGCCGCTCGCTGTCATTCGGCGGCTCGCGCAGGAACAGCGGCTCCTCCCTCGTGTCCTCCTCGTCGGCCTCCAGCGGCCTGGGCCACATGGACGAGGACGCGTGGTCCGTGTGGGGACACCTGTTCAACGAGTGGGAGGAGGTGTCGCGCAAGCGGGACAAACACGTCAAGGCGAGCTCCGTCGCACGCGGACAGAAGCCGCCCCCCCCCCGTGTGGCCTCTACACCGTCACCACCGTCACCGTCACCGTCACCGTCACCGTCACCACCACCGTCACCATCATCGTCACCACCACCGTCACCACCACCATCACCACCACCATCACCACCACCACCACCACCGTCACCACCACCGTCACCACCACCATCACCGTCACCACCACCGTCACCACCACCATCACCGTCACCACCACCATCATCACCACCGCCACCGTCACCGTCACCATCATCGTCACCACCACCACCACCATCACCACCACCATCACCACCATCACCGCCACCGCCACCGCCACCACCACCGTCACTGCCAACGCCACCACCACCACCACCACCATTTGCCCAGCCTCCTCTGTCTCCCCCCGGCGGCGGTGGTTGCGGTGACGGTGGCGATGACGGTGGTGGTGGTGGTGGTGGCGGTGGTGGTGGCGGTGGTTGCAGTGACGGTGACGGTGGCGACGTTGTGTTTGTTGTGTTGTGTTTGTTGTGTTTGTTGTGTTGTGTTTGGGGTGTTTGGTGTGTTTGTTGTGTTTGTTGTAGTTGTTGTATTAATTGTGTGTTGTGTTTGTTGTGTTGTGTTTGTTGTGTTTGTTGTGTGTGTTGTTGTGTTGTGTTTGTTGTGTTTGTTGTGTTTGTTGTGTTAATTGTGTTGTGTTTGTTGTGTGTGTTGTGTGTGTTGTGTTGTGTTTGTTGTGTTGTATTTGTTGTGTTTGTTGTGTTGTGTTTGTTGTGTGTGTTGTGTGTGTTGTGTTGTGTTTGTTGTGTTGTATTTGTTGTGTTTGTTGTGTTGTATTTGTTTTGTTGTGTTTGTTGTTGTGTTTGTTGTGTTTGTTGTGTTTGTTGTGTTGTGTTTGTTGTGTGTGTTGTGTGTGTGTTGTGTTTGCTGTGTGTGTTCTGTTGTGTGTGTTGTGTTTGTTGTGTTGTGTTTGTTGTGTTTGTTGTGTTGTGTTTGTTGTGTGTGTTGTGTGTGTGTTGTGTTTGCTGTGTGTGTTCTGTTGTGTGTGTTGTGTTTGTTGTGTTGTGTTTGTTGTGTTTGTTGTGTTTGTTGTGTGTGTTGTGTTAATTGTGTTTGTTGTGTGTGTTGTGTGTGTCCCCCCCCCCCAACAGGAGCTGGTCCGCAAGGGCATTCCGCACCACTTCCGTGGCATCGCGTGGCAGTTGCTGTGCGGCGCCCAGAACGTGCCGGTGAAGCGACAATACTCGGAGCTGCTGAAGCTGACGTCGCCTTGCCAGCGCCTCATCCGCAGGGACATCGCCCGCACATATCCCGAGCATGAGCTCTTCCGGGAGAAGGACAGCATGGGACAGGAGGTGCTGTTCAATGTCATGAAGGTGAGGGGGTGGGTGTGGGTGGGTGGGTGGGTGAGGGTGGGTGTGGGTGGGTGGGTGAGTGGGTGAGTGGGTGAGTGGGTGAGTGGGTGGGTGAGTGGGTGAGCGAGCGAGCGGGTGGGTGAGCAAGCGGGTGAGTGGGTGGTTGAGCGAGCGGGTGGGTGAGCGAGCGGGTGGGTGAGCGAGCGGGTGGGTGAGCGAGCGGGTGAGTGGGTGGGTGAGCGGGTGTGTGGGTGAGTGAGTGGGTGAGTGGGTGGGTGAGCGGGTGGGTAGGTGGGTGAGTGAGTGGGTGAGTGAGTGGGTGAGTGGGTGGGTGAGCGGGTGGGTAGGTGGGTGAGTGAGTGGGTGAGTGAGTGGGTGAGTGGGTGGGTGAGCGGGTGGGTAGGTGGGTGAGTTAGTGGGTGAGTGAGTGAGTGAGTCGGCCTTCATCGGCACTGCCTGCTGCTCGTGCTAACAACACTTGCTCCAAGGCTACGAGAGGGGGGAGCTCCTTTGTCCTTTCTCCACCCATTGTCGTCCTTTCTCCACCCATTGTCGTCCTTTCTCCACCCATTGTCGTCGTCCTTTCTCCACCCATTGTCGTCCTTTCTCCACCCATTGTCGTCCTTTCTACACCCATTGTCGTCGTCCTTTCTCCACCCATTGTCGTCCTTTCTACACCCATTGTCGTCGTCCTTTCTCCACCCATTGTCGTCCTTTCTCCACCCATTGTCGTCCTTTCTACACCCATTGTCGTCGTCCTTTCTCCACCCATTGTCGTCCTTTCTACACCCATTGTCGTCGTCCTTTCTCCACCCATTGTCGTCCTTTCTCCACCCATTGTCGTCGTCCTTTTCTCCACGCATTGCGTGCAGGCCTACTCCCTGGTGGACCCCGAGGTGGGCTACTGCCAGGGCAGCGCCTTCATCGTGGGCCTCCTGCTCATGCAGGTGAGGCTCTGAAGCGGTCGCGCCGGGTCGGGGCGGGAGGCGGCCTTGGTGGGGGCGCTGGCCGGTGGCCGGTGGCAGGTGGCCAGTGGCCGGTGTCACTTCGGCAGACGCCGCAGCCTTGCGTCTGATCTCTTTCTGTTCTCTTTTTTTTTTTGAAGCCTTTCCTTGAAGCCGCTTGCGGCACCGCTCCCTCACGCGCGGTTTACGACGTCACTTCCTGCTCCGCGCGCCCCTCACGCGCGATTCATGACGTCACTTCCTGCCCGCCCCCCCCCCCCCCCCCCACCACCACCGCCGCGCTCCCCTCGCGCGACTGATGACATCACTTCCTGCCGCTCGTCCCCTCCGCGCGCGATTGATGACATCACTTCCTGCCCGCTTGTCCACCCCCCTCCCGTCCCGCGCGCGATTGACAACGTCACTTCCTGCCCCCCTCCTCCACCACCGCGCTCCCCTCGCGCGATTGATGACATCACTTCCTGCCCGCCCCCCCCCCCCTCCCGTCCCGCGTACGATCGACGAAGTCACTTCCTGCCCCCCCCCCCCCACCGCGCTCCCCTCGCGCAATTGATGACATCACTTCCTGCCCGCTCCCCTCCCGCCCCGCGCGCCATCGACGAAGTCACTTCCTGCCCCCCCCACCCCACCGCGCTCCCCTCGCGCGACTGATGACATCACTTCCTGCCCGCCCGCCCGCCCGCCCCCTCCGCGCGCGATTGATGACGTCACTTCCCGCCCGCCCTTGCCCGACTGCAAACGCAGATGCCGGAGGAGGACGCCTTCTGCGTGTTCGTTCGCCTCATGCAAGAGTACCGCCTCCGTGAGCTCTTTAAACCCAGCATGGCCGAGCTGGGCCTCTGCATCTACCAGTTTGAGTGCATGATACAGGTGGGGCGACCACTTCTGCGGCGACGGCAAACGAACCGACACTTTTTGATTTAGAGCTTTCGTGACTGCAAGTAAATTCGTATTCTTAGGCTCTTTCGGTGAAGTCACGTTGAAGGGAAACAATAAAATAATTTAAAAATATATATATAAAACAATAAAAAAAAAATCTCACGACGTTTGGACCGTAACACAAACGGTCGTCATCAGGTGTGTCGGTTTGCATTAAGTTATTTATTTTTAAACGGTGTATTTATTCATTTATAAAAAACCGTTAGCGCCACGCGCAGCGATTTTGCAGTTTGTTTAGAAGGACTAGTCCATCTATGTTCTGAAAAGAGGGGGGAGACGAAAAATTAATGTATGCCGTCTGAAAGCCACCGTAAGCGTGAACAATCAATTAAGACCTGAAATGGTTTATCAAATCTTTCCAATGATTGCTAAGCCAGAATCCATCTTCTCGGTTGAAATTTACAGAGGTTCTTTGTAAGCCATCTGGCTACCATGAGAGATTCGTTCACGAGGCTATCCACATATACAAGCACAGAGACAATTTCAACCGAGAAGATGGATGCTGGCTTAGCAATCATTGGAAAGATTTGATAAACCATGTCGGGTCTTAATTGATTGTTCACGCTTACGGTGGCTTTCAGACAGCATGCATTAATTTTTCGTCTCCCCCCTCCTCTTTTCAGAACATAGATGGACTAGTCCTTCTAAATAAACTGACAAATCGCTGCGCGTGGCGCTGACATTTTTTTAATAACTAAATAAATACACCGTAGACAAATAAATTAATTAATGCGAACCGACACACCTGATGACGACCGTTTGTGCTACGGTCGAAACGCCGTGAGAATTTTTTTATTGTTTTATATATATTTTTTAAAATTATTTTATTGTTTCCCTTCAACGTGACTTTACCGAAAGAGCCTAAGAATGCGAAGCAACACTTATGAACATCAATTTTTTGTTTTGTTAACGCGCACGTAATATTTATGTCGTACACCAGGTGCGAGCCGAGCCGGGCCCGTGGCACACGTCAAAGGGGCCGTTAATAAATGACGTCACGGACCTGGGGGGCGGGGCGGGGGGGGTCAGACATGTGTGACGATGTGGGGGGAGGGGGTTGAGAAATGTGACGTCACGTCAAAATTGCGCAACTTTATGAATAAATACGGACAACACGTTCTGCTTAAATTTCGATTGAAAGCTTTCGTGACTGCAGGGATTCATAATCTTGTTGCCTTCGGTAAAGTCACCACCACGTAGAAGGGAACCAATGAAATAATACAAAATATTATAAAGTACTAAAAATATGATGAAATGACATTTTGTATTATTTTATTGGTTTTTATTTTTTTATTTATTATTTGTATGGTATGGTAGCTGCTTGTTGCCGCTACCATAATCTGGTACCGGGCGTCGCATCAACGGTGCGCGTCCAAATCGCCACGCGCGACGCGAAACCTCGATCATTGCCCGCGCCGGCCGCTGGCGGCTTCCTGCGTTTTAATAAACTCGACGCGATTTAAACCCCCGACGGCAAACGCTCCCTAAGCGGGAGTTTTGCCGTGGATGACATAGATCTCTCGCGCGCTAAGCGCGAGTTTTGCCGTGGATGACATAGATCCTTCTCGCGCGCTAAGCGGGAGTGTTGCCGTGGATGACATAGATCCCCAGCGCGCTAAGCGCGAGTTTTGCCGTGGATGACATAGATCCCCAGCGCGCTAAGCGCGAGTTTTGCCGTGGATGACATAGATCCCCAGCGCGCTTAGCGCGAGTTTTACCGTGGATGACATAGATCCCCCGCATGCTAAGTGCGAGTTTTGTGCATGGATGACATAGAACACCCGCTTACTAAGCGGGAGTTTTACCGTGGACGACATAGATCCCCCGCATGCTAAGCGCGAGTTTTACCGTGGATGACATAGATCCTTCTCGCGCGCTAAGCGCGAGTTTTGCCGTGGATGACATAGATCACCCGCGCGCTAAGCGCGAGTTTTGTGCGTGGATGACATTGATCACCAGCGCGCTAAGCGCGAGTTTTACCGTGGATGACATAGATCCCCCGCGCGCTAAGCGCGAGTTTTACCGTGGATGACATAGATCCCCAGCGCGCTAAGCGCGAGTTTTGCTGTGGATGACATAGATCCCCAGCGTGCTAAGCGGGAGTTTTGCCGTGGATGACATAGATCCCCGCGCGCTAAGCGCGAGTTTTGCCGTGGATGACATAGATCCCCAGCGTGCTAAGCGCGAGTTTTGCTGTGGATGACATAGATCCCCAGCGTGCTAAGCGGGAGTTTTGTCGTGGATGACATAGATCCCCGCGCTAAGCGCGAGTTTTGCCGTGGATGACATAGAACCCCCGCGCGCTAAGCGCGAGTTTTGCCGTGGATGACATACATCACCAGCGCGCTAAGCGGGAGTTTTGCCGTGGATGACATAGATCCCCCGCGCACTAAGCGGGAGTTTTGCCGTGGATGACATAGATCCCCCGCACGCTAAGCAGGAGTTTTGCGTGTGGATGACATAGATCACCAGCGCGCTAAGCGGGAGTTTTGCCGTGGATGACATAGATCCCCCGCGCACTAAGCGGGAGTTTTACCGTGGATGACATAGATCCCCAGCGTGCTAAGCGCGAGTTTTGCCGTGGATGACATAGATCCCCAGCGTGCTAAGCGCGAGTTTTGCGCGTGGATGACATAGATCCCCCGCGCGCTAAGCGGGAGTTTTACCGTAGATGACATAGATCCCCAGCGTGCTAAGCGCGAGTTTTGCGCGTGGATGACATAGATCCCCAGCGTGCTAAGCGCGAGTTTTGCCGTGGATGACATAGATCCCCAGCGTGCTAAGCGCGAGTTTTACCGTGGATGACATAGATCACCAGCGTGCTAAGCGCGAGTCTTGCGCGTGGATGACATAGATCCCCAGCGCGCTAAGCGCGAGTTTTGCGCGTGGATGACATAGATCCCCAGCGCGCTAAGCGCGAGTTTTGCTGTGGATGACATAGATCCCCAGCGCGCTAAGCGCGAGTTTTACCGTGGATGACATAGATCCCCAGCGTGCTAAGCGGGAGTTTTGCCGTGGATGACATAGATCCCCAGCGCGCTAAGCGCGAGTTTTGCTGTGGATGACATAGATCCCCAGCGCGCTAAGCGCGAGTTTTACCGTGGATGACATAGATCCCCAGCGTGCTAAGCGGGAGTTTTGCCGTGGATGACATAGATCCCCAGCGCGCTAAGCGCGAGTTTTGCTGTGGATGACATAGATCCCCAGCGTGCTAAGCGGGAGTTTTGCCGTGGATGACATAGATCCCCAGCGTGCTAAGCGCGAGTTTTGTGCGTGGATGACATAGATCCCCAGCGTGCTAAGCGCGAGTTTTGTGCGTGGATGACATAGATCCCCAGCGCGCTAAGCGGGAGTTTTGCTGTGGATGACATAGATCCCCAGCGTGCTAAGCGCGAGTTTTGTGCGTGGATGACATAGATCCCCAGCGCGCTAAGCGGGAGTTTTGTTCGTGGATGACATAGATCCCCAGCGCGCTAAGCGCGAGTTTTACCGTAGATGACATAGATCCCCAGCGCGCTAAGCGGGAGTTTTGCCATGGATGACATAGATCCCCAGCGCGCTAAGCGCGAGTTTTACCGTAGATGACATAGATCCCCAGCGCGCTAAGCGGGAGTTTTGCCGTGGATGACATAGATCCCCAGCGCGCTAAGCGCGAGTTTTACCGTAGATGACATAGATCCCCAGCGTGCTAAGCGCGAGTTTTGTGCGTGGATGACATAGATCCCCAGCGCGCTAAGCGGGAGTTTTGCTGTGGATGACATAGATCCCCAGCGTGCTAAGCGCGAGTTTTGTGCGTGGATGACATAGATCCCCAGCGCGCTAAGCGGGAGTTTTGTTCGTGGATGACATAGATCCCCAGCGCGCTAAGCGCGAGTTTTACCGTAGATGACATAGATCCCCAGCGCGCTAAGCGGGAGTTTTGCCGTGGATGACATAGATCCCCAGCGCGCTAAGCGCGAGTTTTACCGTAGATGACATAGATCCCCAGCGCGCTAAGCGGGAGTTTTGCCGTGGATGACATAGATCCCCAGCGCGCTAAGCGCGAGTTTTACCGTAGATGACATAGATCCCCAGCGCGCTAAGCGCGAGTTTTGTGCGTGGATGACATAGATCCCCAGCGTGCTAAGCGCGAGTTTTGTGCGTGGATGACATAGATCCCCAGCGTGCTAAGCGCGAGTTTTGTGCGTGGATGATATAGATCACCAGCGTGCTAAGCGCGAGTTTTGTGCGTGGATGACATAGATCCCCAGCGTGCTAAGCGCGATGTTTGCCGTGGATGACATAGATCACCAGCGCGCTAAGCGGGAGTTTTGCCGTGGATGACATAGATCATCCACTAAGCGCGAGTTTTACCGTAGATGACATAGATCCCCCGCACGCTAAGCGCGAGTTTTGCGCGTGGATGACACAGAGTTTTGCCGTTTTTGCCGTCGACAGGAAAGCCTGCCCGACCTGTACACGCACTTCCAGGCGCAGAGTTTCCACACCACCATGTACGCCTCCTCCTGGTTCCTCACCATCTTCCTCACCACCTTCCCGCTGCCCGTCGCGACGCGCATCTTCGACGTCTTCGTCGCAGAGGTGACGGCGGTGGTTTTGATTGTGGTGGTTGTTGTGGTGGTGGTGGTGGTGGTGATGGTTTTGATGATGGTGGTGGTGATTGTGGTGGTGATACTGGTGATTGTGGTGATGGTGGTGATGGTTTTGATGATGGTGGTGGTGGTGATTGTGGTGGTGATACTGGTGATGGTTCTGATGATGATGGTGGTGGTGATTGTACTGGTGATACTGGTGATTGTGGTGGTGATGGTTTTGATGATGGTGGTGATGGTGGTGGTGATGGTTTTGATGATGGTGGCGATGGTGGCGATGGTGGTGGTGATTGGTTTTGATGATGGTGGTGATGGTGGTGGTGATGGTTCTGATGATGGTGGTGATACTGGTGATTGTGTTGGTGGTGGTGGTAGTTGTGGTGGTGATGATGATGATAATGATGATGTCTCTGCTGCTGCTGCTGCTACTGCTGCTGCCACTGCTACTACTGCTACTACTGCTGCTACTACTACTGCTGCTACTGCTGCTGTTACTGCTGCTACTGCTGCTGCCACTGCTGCTACTACTACTACTGCTGCTACTACTACTGCTGCTGCTACTGCTGCTGCTACTGCTGCTACTGCTCCTGTTACTACTTCTGCTATACTTCTACTGCTGCTACTGCTACTACTACTGCTGCTACTACTGCTACCACTACTACTGCTGCTGCTACTACTGCTACTACTACTGCTGCTACTACTGCTACTACTGCTGCTACTGCTCCTGTTACTACTTCTGCTATACTTCTACTGCTGCTGCTACTGCTACTACTACTGCTGCTGCTACTGCTACTACTACTGCTGCTACTGCTACTACTACTGCTGCTGCTACTACTGCTACTACTACTACTGCTGCTGCTACTACTGCTGCTATTACTACTGCTACTACTACTTGCTGATACTGCTGCTGCTACTGCTGCTACTACTGCTGTTGCTACTACTGCTACTGCTGCTACTACTACTGCTGCTACTACTGCTGCTGCTACTACTGCTACTACTACTGCTGCTACTACTACTGCTGCTACTACTACTGCTGCTAATATTGCTGCTGCTACTGCTGCTACTGCTGCTGCTACTACTACTGCTACTACTGCTGCTGCTGCTATTACTGCTGCTACTGCTACTACTACTGCTGCTGCTACTGCTGCTGCTACTGCTGCTACTACTGCTGCTACTTCTACTACTGCTACTGCTACTACTACTGCTGCTGCTACTACTGCTGCTACTACTACTACTACTACCAATGGTGCTGCTGCTACTACTGCTGCTACTTCTGCTACTACTGCTGCTACTACTACTGCTACTACTGCTGCTAATACCATTGGTGCTGCTGGTACTGCTGCTACTGCTACTACTAATGCTACTACTGCTGCTACTACTACTGGTGCTGCTGCTGCTACTGCTACTACTGCTACTACCATTGGTGATGCTGCTATTGCTACTGCGACTACTGTTACTACTACTACTGCTGATGCTACTACCACTGGTGCTGCTGCTACTGCTGCTACTGCTATTACTACTGCTATTACTACTGCTACTACCACTGCTACTACTGCTACTACTGTTGCTACTACTACTACTGCTGCTACTGCTGCTACTACCACTGGTGCTACTGCTATTACTACTGCTACTACCACTGGTGCTGCTGCTGCTACTGCTACGACTGCTACTACTGCTGCTACTACCACTGGTGCTACTGCTATTACTACTGCTACTACTGCTGCTACTACCACTGGTGCTACTGCTATTACTACTGCTACTACTGCTGCTACTACTACTACTGCTACTACTGCTGCTGCTACTGCTGCTACTGCTGCCGGGTGCTCGCCAGGGCTTGGAGGTGGTGTTCCGCGTTGGTTTGGCCATCCTGCAGAGCAACCAGGCCGAGCTGATGCAGCAGGACATGGAGGGCATGCTGCAGGTCCCACTCCACAGCCAACTCCCTCCCCATGACGCACTCACACAGAGACCCGTAGACTCGCCACACAGAGACCCATAGACTCGCCACACAGAGACCCGTAGACTCGCCACACAGAGACCCGTAGACTCGTCACACAGAGACCCGTAGAGTCATCACACAGAGACACGTAGACTCGCCACACAGAGACCCATAGACTCATCACACAGAGACACGTAGACTCACCACACAGAGACCCGTAGACTCGCCACACAGAGACCCGTAGACTCGCCACACAGAGACTCATAGACTCATCACACAGAGACCCGTAGACTCATCACACAGAGACCCGTAGACTCGCCACACAGAGACCCGTAGACTCGCCACACAGAGACCCGTAGACTCATCACACAGAGACCCGTAGACTCATCACACAGAGACCCGTAGACTCGTCACACAGAGACCCGTAGACTCGCCACACAGAGACCCGTAGACTCGTCACACAGAGACCCGTAGAATCGTAACTCAGAGACCCGTAGACTCATCACACAGAGACCCGTAGACTCGTCACACAGAGACCCATAGACTCATCACACAGAGACCCGTAGACTCATCACACAGAGACCCGTAGACTCGTCACACAGAGACCCGTAGACTCGTCACACAGAGACCCGTAGACTCGTCACACAGAGACCCGTAGACTCATCACACAGAGACCCGTAGACTCGTCACACAGAGAGCCGTAGACTCGTCACACAGAGACCCATAGACTCATCACACAGAGACCGGTAGACTCGCCACACAGAGACCCATAGACTCGTCACACAGAGACCCGTAGACTCATCACACATAAACCCATAGACTCATCACACAGAGTCCCGTAGAATCGTAACTCAGAGACCCGTAGACTCGCCACACAGAGACCCGTAGACTCGCCACACAGAGACCCGTAGACTCATCACACAGAGACCCGTAGACTCATCACACAGAAACCCATAGACTCATCACA
Organism: Petromyzon marinus; assembly: GCF_048934315.1. Taxonomy (NCBI): domain Eukaryota; kingdom Metazoa; phylum Chordata; class Hyperoartia; order Petromyzontiformes; family Petromyzontidae; genus Petromyzon; species Petromyzon marinus. The sequence continues at coordinate 68,842 of NW_027423428.1, read as the reverse complement.
CAGAGTCCCGTAGAATCGTAACTCAGAGACCCGTAGACTCGCCACACAGAGACCCGTAGACTCATCACACAGAGACCCATAGACTCATCACACAGAGTCCCGTAGACTCGTCACAAAGAGACCCATAGACTCACATAGAGACCCATAGACTCACACAGAGACCGATAGACTAACACAGCAGAGACCCATAGACTCACACAGAGACCCATAGACTCACACAGAGACCCATAGACTCACACAGAGACGCATAGACTCACACAGAGACCCATAGGCTCACACAGAGACCCATAGGCTCACACAGAGACCCATAGACTCACACAGTGACCCATAGACTCCAATAGATACCCGTAGACTCACATAGAGACCCGTAGACTCACACAGAGACCCATAGATTCACACAGAGACCCATAGACTCACATAGAGACCCATAGACTAACACAGCAGAGACCCATAGACTCACACAGAGACCCATAGACTCACATAGAGACCCATAGACTCACACAGCATAGACCCGTAGACTCATTTAGAGACCCATAGACTCACATAGAGACCCATAGACTCACACAGAGACCCATAGACTCACACAGAGACCCATAAACTCACACAGAGACCCATAGACGCACATAGAGACCAATAGACTCGCACAGAGACCCATAGACTTGCATAGAGACCCATAGACTCACTCAAACAGAGACCCATAGACTCACACAGAGACCCATAGACTCACATAGAGACCCATAGACTAACACAGCAGAAACCCATAGACTCACACAGACACCCATAGACTCACATAGAGACCCATAGACTCACACAGCATAGACCCGTAGACTCATATAGAGACCCATAGACTCACACAGACCCATAGACTAACACAGCAGAGACCCATAGACTCACACAGAGACCCATAGGCTCACACGGCAGAGTCCCCTGTGACTCCGTGATCCATGCGTGTCGGTGACCTCATGACCCCGGGTCTCTGTGACCCTGTGTGTCTGTGACCATGTGACCCATGACCCTGTGACCCGTGACCCTGTGGCCCGTGACCCTGTGTGTCTGTGACCATGTGACCTGTGACCCTGTGATGCGTGACCCTGTGACCCATGACCCTGTGTGTCTGTGACCCTGTGTGTCTGTGACCATGTGACCCGTGACCCTGTGACCCTGTGTGCCTGTGACCCTGTGACCCGTGACCCTGTGACCCGTCACCCTGTGACCCGTGACCCTGTGTGTCTGTGATCATGTGACCCGTGACCCTGTGACCCATGACCCTGTGTGTCTGTGACCATGTGACACGTGACCCTCTGACCCGTGACCCTGTGACCCGTGACACTGTGTCTGTGACCCTGTGACCCGTGACCATGTGACCCGTGACCCTTTGACCCGTGACCCTGTGTGTCTGTGACCATGTTACCCGTGACACTGTGACCCTGTGCCCCGTGACCCTGTATATTTGTGACCCCATGCTCCTGGGTCTCCATGACCCCTTGACCCCATGACTCCGTGACCCCTTGACCCCATGTCTATGTGACATCGTGTCTTTGTGAACCCGTGACCCCCGCAGCATTTCCAAAAGGCCATCCCCCACATGTTTGACAGCTGCCCCGAGCGTCTGATGACACAGGCCTTCCAGGTCAAGTACAATGCCAAGAAGATGCGCAAGTGAGTCGCTCGCTCACCACTCACTCACCACTCGCTCACCACTCACTCACCACTCACTCACCACTCACTCACCACTCACTCACTCGCGACTCGCTCACCACTCACTCACCGCTCGCTCACCACTCACTCACCACTCACTCAACACTCACTCACCACTCACTCACTCACCACTCACTCACCACTCACTCACCACTCACTCACCGCTCACTCACCACTCACTCACCACTCACTCACCACTCACGCACCACTCACTCACTCACCACTCACTCACCACTCACTCACCACTCACTCACTCACCACTCACTCACCACTCACTCACCACTCACGCACCACTCACTCACTCACAACTCACTCACCACTCACTCACCACTCACTCACCACTCACGCACCACTCACTCACTCACCACTCACTCACTCACTCACCACTCACTCACCACTCACTCACCACTCACCGCTCGCTCACCACTCACTCACCACTCACTCACCACTCACTCACCACTCACTCACCACTCACCGCTCGCTCACCACTCACTCACCACTCACTCACCACCCACTCACCACTCACCGCTCGCTCACCACTCACTCACCACTCACTCACCACTCACTCACCACTCACCGCTCGCTCACCACTCACTCACCACTCACTCACCACCCACTCACCACTCACCGCTCGCTCACCACTCACTCACCACTCACTCACCACTCACTCACCACTCACCGCTCGCTCACCACTCACTCACCACTCACTCACCACTCACCGCTCGCTCACCACTCACTCACCACTCACTCACCACTCACCGCTCACTCACCACTCACTCACCACTCACTCACCGCTCGCTCACCACTCACTCACCACTCACTCACCGCTCGCTCACCACTCACTCACCACTCACTCACCACTCACTCACCACTCACTCACCGCTCACTCACCGCTCACTCACCGCTCCCTCACCGCTCCCTCACCGCTCGCTCAGCGCTTGGTCGCGACTTGCTTACCGCTCGGTCGCCACTCACTCACTCACCGCTCGCTCACCGCTCACTCACTGCTCGCTCACCGCTTGCTCACCGCTCACTCACCACTTGCTCGTGACTCGCTCGCCGCTCGCTCACCATCCACCCCCTCGTGTGCCACAGTGCCGGTAGCCTTCATAGGGTGCCGCCGCCGCTGCTGCTGCCGTTCGCTACTAACAGCACTTGCCCCTTACGGCATGCTGGAGGCTACACGGGGGACCTTTGCCTTTGTCTGTCTGCCACGCAGGCTGGAGAGGGAGTACAACACACAGCGCAGCAAGGAGATCCAGGAGCAGGTGGAGATGAAGGTAAAGACTCAGCCTTGTGGCCGGCTGGCACGGTGCCCACCGGTGGTGCAGGTGGCAGGCTGGCAGGGTGCCCACCGGTGGTGCAGGTGGCAGGCTGGCAGGGTGGCAGGGTGGCACGGTGCCCCAGGGGGTACAGGTGGCAGGGTGGCAGGGTGCCCACCGGTGGTGCAGGTGGCAGGCTGGCACGGTGCCCACCGAGGGTACGGGTGGCACAGTGGCAGGCTGGCAGGGTGGCAGGGCTGCACGGTGCCCACTGGGGGTACGGGTGGCAGGGTGGTACGGTGACCACAGGTGGCAGGGTGGCAGTGTGGGACGGTGCCCACCGGTGGTGCAGGTGGCAGGCTGGCACGGTGCCCACCGAGGGTATGGGTGGCAGGCTGGCAGGGTGGCAGGCTGGCACGGTGCCCACCGAGGGTATGGGTGGCAGGGTGGCAGGGTGGCAGGGCTGCACGGTGCCCACAGGTGGCAGGGTGGCAGTGTGGGACGGTGCCCACAGGGGGTACAGGTGGCAGGCTGGCACGGTGGCAGGGCTGTACAGTGCCTACCGGTGGTGCGGGTGGCAGCAGCTGGTCCTGGGTTCGATTCCCGACTGTGTGTGCAAATGTTGTCTCTCTGTAATGTCTGTCTCTCTGTCTCCCTGTCCGTCTCTCTGTCTCTCTGTCTCCCTGTCTCCCTGTCTCCCTGTCTGTCTCCCTGTCTGTCTCTCTGTCTCTCTGTCTGTCTCTCTGTCTCCATGTCCATCTCTCTGTCTCTCTGTCTGTCTCTCTGTCTCTCTGTCTGTCTCTCTATCTGTCTCTCTGTCTCTCTGTCTCCCTGTCCATCTCTCTGTCTCTCTGTCTCCCTGTCCGTCTCTCTGTCTCTCTGTCTGTCTCTCTGTCTGTCTCTCCGTCTCTCTGTCTCCCTGTCTCCCTGTCTGTCTCTCTGTCTGTCTCTCTGTCTCCCTGTCCATCTCTCTGTCTCTCTGTCTCCCTGTCTCCCTGTCTGTCTCTCTGTCCGTCTCCCTGTCTGTCTCTCTGTCTGTCTCTCCATCTCTCTGTCTCTCTGTCTCCCTGTCCGGCTCCCTGTCCCGTCTCTCTGTCTCTCTGTCTGTCTCTCTGTCTGTCTCTCCGTCTCTCTGTCTCCCTGTCTCCCTGTCTGTCTCTCTGTCTGTCTCTCTGTCTCCCTGTCCATCTCTCTGTCTCTCTGTCTCCCTGTCTCCCTGTCTGTCTCTCTGTCCGTCTCCCTGTCTGTCTCTCTGTCTGTCTCTCCGTCTCTCTGTCTCCCTGTCCGGCTCCCTGTCCCGTCTCTCTGCCTCCCGTGTCTCCAGCGTCTCCGGACAGAAAACCGTCTCCTCCGACAGAGGGTGGAGAACCTGGAGAAGGTGAGCAGCTCCCCCCGCCATGTTTCACCACGCTGGCCACCGTGGCTCTGGGCAAGGCGCCAGCAATGAGGGGGCACCCATTACCACCGTAGGGTCGCGGGTAGGGTCGCTGGTAGGGTCGCGGGTAGGGTCGCTGGTAGGGTCGCTGGTAGGGTCATGAGTAGGGTCGCTGGTAGGGTCGCTGGTAGGGTCGCTGGTAGGGTCGCGGGTAGGGTCGCGGGTAGGGTCGCGGGTAGGGTCGCGGGTAGGGTCGTGGGTAGGGTCGCGGGTAGGGTCGCTGGTAGGGTCGCGGGTAGGGTCGCGGGTAGGGTCGCGGGTAGGGTCCTGGGTAGGGTCGCGGGTAGGGTCGCGGGTAGGGTCGCGGGTAGGGTCACTGGTAGGGTCATGAGTAGGGTCGCTGGTAGGGTCGCTGGTAGGGTCCTGGGTAGGGTCGCGGGTAGGGTCGCGGGTAGGGTCCTGGGTAGGGTCGCCGGTAGGGTCGCCGGTAGGATCGCCGGTAGGGTCGCTGGTAGGGTCGCGGGTAGGGTCCTGGGTAGGGTCGCGGGTAGGGTCGCGGGTAGGGTCGCGGGTAGGGTCACTGGTAGGGTCGCTGGTAGGGTCGCTGGTAGGGTCCTGGGTAGGGTCGCTGGTAGGGTCGTGGGTAGGGTCGTGGGTAGGGTCGCGGGTAGGGTCATGAGTAGGGTCGCTGGTAGGGTCGCGGGCAGGGTCGCGGGTAGGGTCGCTGGTAGGGTCATGAGTAGGGTCGCTGGTAGGGTTGCTGGTAGGGTCGCGGGTAGGGTCGCTGGTAGGGTCGCGGGTAGGGTCGCTGGTAGGGTCATGAGTAGGGTCGCTGGTAGGGTTGCTGGTAGGGTCGCGGGTAGGGTCGCTGGTAGGGTCGCGGGTAGGGTCGCGGGTAGGGTCGCTGGTAGGGTCGCGGGTAGGGTCGCTGGTAGGGTCGCGGGTAGGGTCGCTGGTAGGGTCGCGGGTAGGGTCCTGGGTAGGGTCGCGGGTAGGGTCGCGGGTAGGGTCGCGGGTAGGGTCGCGGGTAGGGTCGCGGGTAGGGTCGCTGGTAGGGTCGCTGGTAGGGTCGCTGGTAGGGTCGCGGGTAGGGTCGCGGGTAGGGTCGCGGGTAGGGTCGCTGGTAGGGTCGCGGGTAGGGTCGCTGGTAGGGTCGCGGGTAGGGTCCTGGGTAGGGTCGCGGGTAGGGTCGCGGGTAGGGTCGCTGGTAGGGTCGCGGGTAGGGTCGCGGGTAGGGTCGCGGGTAGGGTCGCGGGTAGGGTCGCTGGTAGGGTCGCTGGTAGGGTCCTGGGTAGGGTCGCGGGTAGGGTCGCGGGTAGGGTCGCGGGTAGGGTCGCGGGTAGGGTCGCGGGTAGGGTCATGAGTAGGGTCGCTGGTAGGGTTGCTGGTAGGGTCGCGGGTAGGGTCGCTGGTAGGGTCGCGGGTAGGGTCGCTGGTAGGGTCGCTGGTAGGGTCGCGGGTAGGGTCGCTGGTAGGGTCGCGGGTAGGGTCGCTGGTAGGGTCGCGGGTAGGGTCCTGGGTAGGGTCGCGGGTAGGGTCGCGGGTAGGGTCGCGGGTAGGGTCGCGGGTAGGGTCACTGGTAGGGTCGCTGGTAGGGTCCTGGGTAGGGTCGCGGGTAGGGTCGCGGGCAGGGTCGCGGGCAGGGTCGCCGGCAGGGTCGCCGGTAGGGTCCTGGGTAGGGTCGCGGGTAGGGTCGCGGGCAGGGTCGCGGGCAGGGTCGCGGGCAGGATCGCGGGCAGGGTCGCGGGCAGGGTCGCGGGCTGGGTCGCGGGCTGGGCCGCGGGCTGGGCCGCGGGCTGGGCCGCGGGCAGGGTCGCGGGCAGGGTCGCGGGCAGGGTCGCGGGCAGGGTCGCGGGCTGGGCCGCGGGCAGGGTCGCGGGCAGGGTCGCGGGCAGGGTCGCGGGCAGGGTCGCGGGTAGGGTTGCGGGTAGGGTAGCTGAAGTACCTGGGTGCGGTGTGCTGTACACTTCATGACTGGGGAGACAAAGGTGGCCGGGCAGGGCCTATAGAGCGCAGGGAAGCTTCACAGCCTCATTCAGAATGGCCGGGGCCTAAAGAGGAATGGGCGTGGCCTAGATGAGAGGGGGCGTGAACTAAAGAGGAAGTGGCGGGGTCTGGGTAGGAAGGGGCGGGGTCTAAAGAGGAAAGGGTGTGGACCTAAAGAGGAAGTGGCGTGGCCTGGAGAGTGGAAGGGAGCGTGTCCTAAAGAGGAAGGGGTGTGGCCTGGATGAGAGGGGGCCCGGCCTAAAGAGGAAGGGGCAGGGCCCTGGACAGGAAGGTGGCGGGGTCCTAAAGAGGCAGTGCCATGTGCCAAACAGAAGTTTGAACTTGTCAATAGAAGCTTGGAATAGATTCACCGCCACCCTACCGCGAACGCCTGGCCAGGACCCTCATGAAATAGTCCCTCGAGACTCGGTGGGGCGTTCCTGGGCGAACCAGCTAAGTGAATAAATAATGACAGAGCGACCCTTCCCGTGCATCAAGAGTGCGATGCCGCAGAAAGCGGACATCGCTGGAGCGACTCTTTGACTGTTTCTTGGTGTTGCCTTCTCTCGATCTGCGACCGTGCCGTGTGATTGGCCGCGTCTCTGCTCACGAAGCTCTCTCCTCTTCTCTCCCTCCGTTCCTTTCCCCTGCTGCTGCTGCTGCCTGCCGCTTACTCGATCGATCGCTCGCCCCCTCGCTCGTTCGCTCAATCGATTGCTCGCTCACTCGGTCACTCATTCACTGTTCACTCGTTCACCTCGCTCGCTCACTCCATCGCTCACTCGATCGCTCGCTCATTCACTGTTCACCTGTTCCCGCACTTGCACACCTGCTCACTCGATCGCTCACTCATTCACTGTTCACCTGTTCCCGCACTTGCACACCTGCTCACTCGATCGCCCGCTCATATAATCGCTTACTTGATCGCTCAATCGATCGATCATTCATTGGCTCGCTCGCTCGCTCAATCAATCGCTCACTTGATCGCTCACTCGATCGATCATTCATTGGCTCGCTCACTCACTCAATCAATCGCTCACTTGATCGCTCACTCGATCGATCATTCATTGGCTCGCTCACTCACTCAATCGCTCACTTGATCGCTCAATCGATCGCTCATTCATCGGCTCGCTCGCTCACTCACTCAATCGCTCACTTGATCGCTCACTCGATCGATCATTCATCGGCTCGCTCGCTCACTCGCTCACTCAATCAATCGCTCACTTGATCGCCCACTCGATCGATCACTCGCTCCCTCGCTTGCTCACCCGCTCACTCGATCTCTCGCTCGCTCAATCGCTCACTTGCTCGCTCACTCGATCGATCATTCATTGGCTCGTTCGCTCACTCACTCGCTCAATCGCTCACTTGATCGCTCACTCGATCGCTCATTCATTGGTTCGCTCACCCGCTCACTCGATCTCTCGCTCGCTCAATCGCTCACTTGATCGCTCACTCGATCGCTCATTCATCGGCTCGCTCGCTCGCTCACTCAATCAATCGCTCACTTGATCGCTCACTCGATCGCTCATTCATTGGTTCGCTCGCTCGCTCACTCAATCGCTCACTCGATCGATCACTCGCTCCCTCACTTGCTCACCCGCTCACTCGATCTCTCGCTCGCTCAATCGCTCACTTGATCGCTCACTCGATCGCTCATTCATTGGCTCGCTCGCTCACTCAATCAATCGCTCACTCGATCGCTAAATCAATCGCTCACTCGATCGCTCAATCGCTCGCTCGCTCGCTCTCTCACTGCTCACCCTCCCGCGCGCTTTCTCTGCCGACCGCACACCAGGAGGCCACAGCCCTGGTAGACAAACTCGTGCAGGTAGGGAACGCGCGGACCCACCGCGGTACAGCACAACGTCGCGTCAACGCCCCGCCCCTGACCGCCTCGTGAATATTCATGAGGGTCGGCCGGCCTGACGGTTGCCCGCGGTCGGAAATGTTGCAAGTTTGAGTCCTCGTTACGGGTGGGGGTTGTTTGTCTGTCCCTGTGTCTGTGTGTGTATGTGTGTGTCTGTCTGTCTGTGTGTGTCTGTATGTGTCTGTATGTCTGTGTGTGTCTGTCTGTTCCTGTGTCTGTGTGTGTCTGTATGTCTGTGTGTGTCTGTGTGTGTCTGTGTGTCTGTGTGTCTGTGTGTGTCTGTGTGTCTGTGTGTGTCTGTATGTCTGTGTGTGTCTGCCTGTCCCTGTGTCTGTGTGTCTGTGTGTGTCTGTATGTCTGTGTGTGTCTGTATGTCTGTGTGTGTCTGTCTATCCCTGTGTCTGTGTGTGTCTGTGTGTGTCTGTATGTCTGTGTGTGTCTATCTGTCTGTGTGTGTCTGTCTGTGTGTCTGTCTGTCTGTATGTCTGTGTGTGTCTGTATGTCTGTGTGTGTCTGTATGTCTGTGTGTGTCTGTGTGTCTGTATGTCTGTGTGTGTCTGTCTGTGTCTGTGTGTGTCTGTGTGTGTCTGTATGTCTGTGTGTGTCTGTATGTCTGTGTGTCTGTCTGTATGTCTGTGTGTCTGTCTGTATGTCTGTGTGTGTCTGTATGTCTGTGTGTGTCTGTGTGTCTGTGTGTGTCTGTATGTCTGTGTGTGTCTGTGTGTCTGTCTGTCCCTGTGTCTGTGTGTGTCTGTGTGTCTGTGTGTGTCTGTGTGTGTGTGTGTCTGTATGTCTGTGTGTCTGTCTGTGTGTCTGTGTGTCTGTCTGTCTGTATGTTCGAGTGTCTGTGTGTCTGTCTGTATGTTCGAGTGTCTGTGTGTCTGTATGTCTGTGTGTCTGTATGTCTGTGTGTCTGTGTGTGTCTGTATGTCTGTGTGTCTGTCTGTCTGTGTATCTGTATGTCTGTGTGTCTGTATGTCCGAGTGTCTGTGTATCTGTATGTCTGTGTGTCTGTATGTCCGAGTGTCTGTGTGTCTGTGTGTCTGTATGTCCGAGTGTCCGTGTGTCTGTGTGTGCATTTCGGTCTGGCCCACCTGTGTGTCTATCAGCATGGTGAGTGAGTGAGCGAGTGGGTGAGTGAGTGAGCGAGTGGGTGAGTGAGTGAGCGAGTGGGCGAGTGAGTGAATGAGCGAGTGGGTGAGTGGGTGAGTGAGTGGGTGAGCGAGTGGGTGAGCGAGTGGGTGAGCGAGCGAGTGGGTGAGTGAGTGAGCGAGTGGGTGAGCGATTGGGTGAGTGAGTGAATGAGCGAGTGGGTGAGTGGGTGAGCGAGCGAGTGAGTGAGTGAGCGAGTGGGTGAGCGAGTGAGCGACTGAGTCAGCGAGTGTGTGGGGAGTGGTGGCGCAGCAGTTAGCGCTACGCTGCTCTACGAACCCGGCGGCCCGAGTTCGATTCCCGCTCACGGCCAACGCCGCTGACGAACAACATGTGAACCGGTCCACCCACCCCCTCGTGTGCCACAGTGCCGGCCTTTAATAGGGTGCTTCTGCTTCTCCCTGCTAACAGCACTTGCCCCGACAGCCTGTCACAGTCTATATGGGGGATCTTTGTCTTTGTGACCACTGGTGGAGACAAAGGCGGCCGGGCACGCGTGGTTGCTGGCCACCCACTCCCTCGTGCGCCGTGTCATGTCAAGAGAAGTCGCTGGTCGTGTCAGGCCAAGTCGCTGGCCGTGTCAAGAGAAGTCGCTGGCCGTGTCAGGGGAAGTCGCCGGTCGTGTCAAGAGAAGTCGCCGGCCGTGTCAAGAGAAGTCGCTGGCCGTGTCAAGAGAAGTCGCCGGTCGTGTCAAGAGAAGTCGCTGGTCGTGTCAAGAGAAGTCGCTGGTCGTGTCAAGAGAAGTCGCTGGTCGTGTCAAGAGAAGTCGCTGGTCGTGTCAAGAGAAGTCGCTGGTCGTGTCAAGAGAAGTCGCTGGTCGTGTCAAGAGAAGTCGCTGGTCGTGTCAAGAGAAGTCGCTGGTCGTGTCAAGAGAAGTCGCTGGTCGTGTCAAGCAAAGTCGCCGGCCGTGTCAAGAGAAGTCGCTGGTCGTGTCAAGAGAAGTCGCCGGTCGTGTCAAGAGAAGTCGCCGGTCGTGTCAAGAGAAGTCGCTGGTCGTGTCAAGAGAAGTCGCCGGTCGTGTCAAGCAAAGTCGCCGGCCGTGTCAAGAGAAGTCGCTGGCTGTGTCAAGAGACGTCGCTGGTCGTGTCAAGAGAAGTCGCTGGTCGTGTCAGGCCAAGTCGCCGGTCGTGTCAAGAGAAGTCGCTGGTCGTGTCAGGCCAAGTCGCTGGCCGTGTCAAGAGAAGTCGCTGGTCGTGTCAAGAGAAGTCGCTGGTCGTGTCAAGAGAAGTCGCCGGTCGTGTCAGGCCAAGTCGCTGGTCGTGTCAAGAGAAGTCGCTGGTCGTGTCAAGAGAAGTCGCCGGTCGTGTCAAGAGAAGTCGCTGGTCGTGTCAAGAGAAGTCGCTGGTCGTGTCAAGAGAAGTCGCTGGTCGTGTCAAGAGAAGTCGCTGGTCGTGTCAAGAGAAGTCGCTGGTCGTGTCAAGAGAAGTCGCTGGTCGTGTCAAGAGAAGTCGCCGGCCGTGTCAAGAGAAGTCGCTGGCTGTGTCAAGAGACGTCGCTGGTTGTGTCAAGAGAAGTCGCTGGTCGTGTCAGGCCAAGTCGCTGGTCGTGTCAAGAGAAGTCGCTGGTTGTGTCAAGAGAAGTCGCCGGTCGTGTCAAGAGAAGTCGCTGGTCGTGTCAGGCCAAGTCACCGGCCGTGTCAAGAGAAGTCGCTGGTCGTGTCAAGAGAAGTCGCCGGCCGTGTCAAGAGAAGTCGCTGGTCGTGTCAGGCCAAGTCGCTGGCCGTGTCAAGAGAAGTCGCTGGTCGTGTCAAGAGAAGTCGCCGGTCGTGTCAGGCCAAGTCGCTGGTCGTGTCAAGAGAAGTCGCTGGTCGTGTCAAGAGAAGTCGCTGGTCGTGTCAGGCCAAGTCGCCGGTCGTGTCAAGAGAAGTCGCTGGTCGTGTCAAGAGAAGTCGCTGGTCGTGTCAAGAGAAGTCGCCGGCCGTGTCAAGAGAAGTCGCTGGTCGTGTCAGGCCAAGTCGCTGGCCGTGTCAAGAGAAGTCGCTGGTCGTGTCAAGAGAAGTCGCCGGTCGTGTCAGGCCAAGTCGCTGGCCGTGTCAAGAGAAGTCGCTGGCTGTGTCAAGAGAAGTCGCCGGTCGTGTCAAGAGAAGTCGCTGGTCGTGTCAAGAGAAGTCGCCGGCCGTGTCAAGAGAAGTCGCCGGCCGTGTCAAGAGAAGTCGCCGGCCGTGTCAAGCGAAGTCGCTGGTCGTGTCAAGAGAAGTCGCTGGTCGTGTCAAGAGAAGTCGCCGGTCGTGTCAGGCCAAGTCGCCGGTCGTGTCAAGAGAAGTCGCTGGTCGTGTCAAGAGAAGTCGCTGGTCGTGTCAAGAGAAGTCGCTGGTCGTGTCAAGAGAAGTCGCCGGTCGTGTCAAGAGAAGTCGCTGGTCGTGTCAAGAGAAGTCGCTGGTCGTGTCAAGAGAAGTCGCCGGTCGTGTCAAGAGAAGTCGCTGGTCGTGTCAAGCGAAGTCACCGGCTGTGTCAAGAGAAGTCGCTGGTCGTGTCAAGCGAAGTCGCCGGTCGTGTCAAGAGAAGTCGCCGGCTGTGTCAGGCCAAGTCGCCGGCCGTGTCAAGAGAAGTCGCCGGCTGTGTCAAGCGAAGTCTCTGGCTGTGTCAAGAGAAGTCGCTGGTCGTGTCAGGCGAAGTCTCTGGCTGTGTCAGGCCAAGTCGCCGGCTGTGTCAGGCGAAGTCGCCGGCCACATTCTCCCTCTGTCACGATCCCTGTTCCTCTTTCAATTCTCCCTTCCTCTTTCCTCCTCCTCCTCCTTACCCACCCACTCCTCCCACCTCCTCCCATCTCCTCCCACCTCTTCCTCCCACCACCTCCTCCCACCTCTTCCTCCCACCACCTCCTCCCACCTCCTCCTCCCACCTCCTCCCATCTCCTCCCACCTCCTCCTCCCACCAACTCCTCCCACCACCTCCCACCACCTCCTCCTCCCACCTCCCACCACCTCCCACCACCTCCCACCACCTCCCACCACCTCCCACCACCGCCACCGCCACCACCTCCTCCTCCACCGTCCCCCACACTCAAGGGCCAGGTGTGCCGTGCCCAGGAGAACGAGGAGCAGTCCCTCCTGAGGCGGGAGTTGGCCCAGCTGAGGCATCAAAACCGCGAGGCTGTGGCCCGCTTGCAGGAGGCCGAGGGTAGTGCCACACACCTCCAGGAACAGCTGGTGAGGGACACGGCAGTGGTGGGTGGTAGTGGGGGGGGGGTGGGGGGTGATGCCCCCCCCCCCACTCGAGGAGGTGGTGGTGGGGGGGGGGGGGGGTGGGGGTGACACCTGGCACCGGCACCGCCAACCCCGCCGCACCCCGCCGCCCCGTCGACGCTGCCGCCCGCTGTGACCCTTCCACGACCTCTCTGTGACCCTTCCACGACCTCTCTGTGACCCTTCCACGACCTCTCTGTGACCCTTCCACGACCTCTCTGTGACCCTTCCACGACCTCTCTGTGACCCTTCCACGACCTCTCTGTGACCCATCCACGACCTCTCTGTTACCCATCCACGACCTCTCTGTGACCCATCCACGACCTCTCTGTGACCCATCCACGACCTCTCTGTGACCCATCCACGACCTCTCTGTGACCCATCCACGACCTCTCTGTGACCCATCCACGACCTCTCTGTGACCCTTCCACGACCTCTCTGTGACCCTTCCACGACCTCTCTGTGACCCATCCACGACCTCTCTGTGACCCATCCACGACCTCTCTGTGACCCTTCCACGACCTCTGTGACCCTTCCACGACCTCTCTGTGACCCTTCCACGACCTCTCTGTGACCCTTCCACGACCTCTCTGTGACCCTTCCACGACCTCTCTGTGACCCATCCACGACCTCTCTGTGACCCATCCACGACCTCTCTGTGACCCTTCCACGACCTCTCTGTGACCCTTCCACGACCTCTCTGTGACCCTTCCACGACCTCTCTGTGACCCTTCCACGACCTCTCTGTGACCCTTCCACGACCTCTCTGTGACCCTTCCACGACCTCTCTGTGACCCTTCCACGACCTCTCTGTGACCCTTCCACGACCTCTCTGTGACCCTTCCACGACCTCTCTGTGACCCTTCCACGACCTCTCTGTGACCCTTCCACGACCTCTCTGTGACCCTTCCACGACCTCTCTGTGACCCTTCCACGACCTCTCTGTGACCCATCCACGACCTCTCTGTGACCCATCCACGACCTCTCTGTGACCCTTCCACGACCTCTGTGACCCTTCCACGACCTCTCTGTGACCCTTCCACGACCTCTCTGTGACCCATCCACGACCTCTCTGTGACCCTTCCACGACCTCTCTGTGACCCATCCACGACCTCTCTGTGACCCTTCCACGACCTCTCTGTGACCCTTCCACGACCTCTCTGTGACCCTTCCACGACCTCTCTGTGACCATTCCACGACCTCTCTGTGACCTTTCCACGACCTCTCTGTGACCTTTCCACGACCTCTCTGTGACCCTTCCACGACCTCTCTGTGACCCTTCCACGACCTCTCTGTGACCCTTCCACGACCTCTCTGTGACCCTTCCACGACCTCTCTGTGACCCTTCCACGACCTCTCTGTGACCCTTCCACGACCTCTCTGTGACCCTTCCACGACCTCTCTGTGACCCTTCCACGACCTCTCTGTGACCCTTCCACGACCTCTCTGTGACCCTTCCACGACCTCTCTGTGACCCTTCCACGACCTCTCTGTGACCCTTCCACGACCTCTCTGTGACCCTTCCACGACCTCTCTGTGACCCTTCCACGACCTCTCTGTGACCCTTCCACGTCCTCTCTGTGACCCTTCCACGACCTCTGTGACCCTTCCACGACCTCTGTGACCCTTCCACGACCTCTCTGTGACCCTTCCACGACCTCTCTGTGACCCATCCACGACCTCTCTGTGACCCTTCCACGACCTCTCTGTGACCCATCCACGACCTCTGTGACCCATCCAAGACCTCTGTGACCCATCCACGACCTCTGTGACCCATCCACGACCTCTCTGTGACCCTTCCACGACCTCTCTGTGACCCTTCCACGACCTCTCTGTGACCCTTCCACGACCTCTCTGTGACCCTTCCACGACCTCTCTGTGACCCTTCCACGACCTCTCTGTGACCCATCCACGACCTCTCTGTGACCCATCCACGACCTCTGTGACCCATCCAAGACCTCTGTGACCCATCCACGACCTTTGTGACCCATCCACGACCTCTCTGTGACCCATCCACGACCTCTCTGTGACCCTTCCACGACCTCTCTGTGACCCTTCCACGACCTCTCTGTGACCCTTCCACGACCTCACTGTGACCCTTCCACGACCTCACTGTGACCCTTCCACGACCTCTCTGTGACCCTTCCACGACCTCTCTGTGACCCTTCCACGACCTCTCTGTGACCCTTCCACGACCTCTCTGTGACCCTTCCACGACCTCTTTGTGACCCTTCCACGACCTCTCTGTGACCCTTCCACGACCTCTCTGTGACCCTTCCACGACCTCTCTGTGACCCTTCCACGACCTCTCTGTGACCCTTCCACGACCTCTCTGTGACCCATCCACGACCTCTCTGTTACCCATCCACGACCTCTCTGTGACCCATCCACGACCTCTCTGTGACCCATCCACGACCTCTCTGTGACCCTTCCACGACCTCTCTGTGACCCTTCCACGACCTCTCTGTGACCCATCCACGACCTCTCTGTGACCCATCCACGACCTCTCTGTGACCCATCCACGACCTCTCTGTGACCCTTCCACGACCTCTCTGTGACCCTTCCACGACCTCTCTGTGACCCTTCCACGACCTCTCTGTGACCCTTCCACGACCTCTCTGTGACCCATCCACGACCTCTCTGTGACCCATCCACGACCTCTCTGTGACCCTTCCACGACCTCTCTGTGACCCTTCCACGACCTCTCTGTGACCCTTCCACGACCTCTCTGTGACCCTTCCACGACCTCTCTGTGACCCTTCCACGACCTCTCTGTGACCCTTCCACGACCTCTCTGTGACCCTTCCACGACCTCTCTGTGACCCTTCCACGACCTCTCTGTGACCCATCCACGACCTCTCTGTGACCCATCCACGACCTCTCTGTGACCCTTCCACGACCTCTCTGTGACCCTTCCACGACCTCTCTGTGACCCTTCCACGACCTCTCTGTGACCCTTCCACGACCTCTCTGTGACCCTTCCACGACCTCTCTGTGACCCTTCCACGACCTCTCTGTGACCCTTCCACGACCTCTCTGTGACCCTTCCACGACCTCTCTGTGACCCTTCCACGACCTCTCTGTGACCCTTCCACGACCTCTCTGTGACCCTTCCACGACCTCTCTGTGACCCTTCCACGACCTCTCTGTGACCCTTCCACGACCTCTCTGTGACCCATCCACGACCTCTCTGTGACCCATCCACGACCTCTCTGTGACCCTTCCACGACCTCTGTGACCCTTCCACGACCTCTCTGTGACCCTTCCACGACCTCTCTGTGACCCATCCACGACCTCTCTGTGACCCATCCACGACCTCTCTGTGACCCTTCCACGACCTCTCTGTGACCCATCCACGACCTCTCTGTGACCCTTCCACGACCTCTCTGTGACCCTTCCACGACCTCTCTGTGACCCTTCCACGACCTCTCTGTGACCCTTCCACGACCTCTCTGTGACCCTTCCACGACCTCTCTGTGACCCTTCCACGACCTCTCTGTGACCATTCCACGACCTCTCTGTGACCTTTCCACGACCTCTCTGTGACCCTTCCACGACCTCTCTGTGACCCTTCCACGACCTCTCTGTGACCCTTCCACGACCTCTCTGTGACCCTTCCACGACCTCTCTGTGACCCTTCCACGACCTCTCTGTGACCCTTCCACGACCTCTCTGTGACCCTTCCACGACCTCTCTGTGACCCTTCCACGACCTCTCTGTGACCCTTCCACGACCTCTCTGTGACCCTTCCACGACCTCTCTGTGACCCTTCCACGACCTCTCTGTGACCCTTCCACGACCTCTCTGTGACCCTTCCACGACCTCTCTGTGACCCTTCCACGTCCTCTCTGTGACCCTTCCACGACCTCTCTGTGACCCTTCCACGACCTCTGTGACCCTTCCACGACCTCTGTGACCCTTCCACGACCTCTCTGTGACCCTTCCACGACCTCTCTGTGACCCATCCACGACCTCTCTGTGACCCTTCCACGACCTCTCTGTGACCCATCCACGACCTCTGTGACCCATCCAAGACCTCTGTGACCCATCCACGACCTCTGTGACCCATCCACGACCTCTCTGTGACCCTTCCACGACCTCTCTGTGACCCTTCCACGACCTCTCTGTGACCCTTCCACGACCTCTCTGTGACCCTTCCACGACCTCTCTGTGACCCTTCCACGACCTCTCTGTGACCCATCCACGACCTCTCTGTGACCCATCCACGACCTCTGTGACCCATCCAAGACCTCTGTGACCCATCCACGACCTTTGTGACCCATCCACGACCTCTCTGTGACCCATCCACGACCTCTCTGTGACCCTTCCACGACCTCTCTGTGACCCTTCCACGACCTCTCTGTGACCCTTCCACGACCTCACTGTGACCCTTCCACGACCTCTCTGTGACCCTTCCACGACCTCTCTGTGACCCTTCCACGACCTCTCTGTGACCCTTCCACGACCTCTCTGTGACCCTTCCACGACCTCTTTGTGACCCTTCCACGACCTCTCTGTGACCCTTCCACGACCTCTCTGTGACCCTTCCACGACCTCTCTGTGACCCATCCACGACCTCTGTGACCCATCCAAGACCTCTGTGACCCATCCACGACCTCTGTGACCCATCCACGACCTCTCTGTGACCCTTCCACGACCTCTCTGTGACCCTTCCACGACCTCTCTGTGACCCTTCCACGACCTCTCTGTGACCCTTCCACGACCTCTCTGTGACCCTTCCACGACCTCTCTGTGACCCATCCACGACCTCTCTGTGACCCTTCCACGACCTCTCTGTGACCCATCCACGACCTCTGTGACCCATCCAAGACCTCTGTGACCCATCCACGACCTCTGTGACCCATCCACGACCTCTCTGTGACCCATCCACGACCTCTCTGTGACCCATCCACGACCTCTCTGTGACCCTTCCACGACCTCTCTGTGACCCTTCCACGACCTCACTGTGACCCTTCCACGACCTCTCTGTGACCCATCCACGACCTCTCTGTGACCCATCCACGACCTCTCTGTGACCCATCCACGACCTCTCTGTGACCCATCCACGACCTCTCTGTGACCCATCCACGACCTCTCTGTGACCCATCCACGACCTGTCTGTGACCCTTCCACGTCCTCTCTGTGACCCTTCCACGACCTCTCTGTGACCCTTCCACGACCTCTCTGTGACCCTTCCACGACCTCTCTGTGACCCTTCCACGACCTCTCTGTGACCCATCCACGACCTCTCTGTGACCCATCCACGACCTCTCTGTGACCCATCCACGACCTCTCTGTGACCCTTCCACGACCTCTCTGTGACCCTTCCACGACCTCTCTGTGACCCTTCCACGACCTCTCTGTGACCCTTCCACGACCTCTCTGTGACCCTTCCACGACCTCTCTGTGACCCTTCCACGACCTCTCTGTGACCCATCCACGACCTCTCTGTGACCCATCCACGACCACTCTGTGACCCTTCCACGACCTCTCTGTGAAGCTTCCACGACCTCTGTGACCCTTCCACGACCTCTCTGTGACCCATCCACGACCTCTCTGTGACCCATCCACGACCTCTCTGTGACCCATCCACGACCTCTCTGTGACCCATCCACGACCTCTCTGTGACCCATCCACGACCTCTCTGTGACCCATCCACGACCTCTCTGTGACCCATCCACGACCTCTCTGTGACCCATCCACGACCTCTCTGTGACCCATCCACGACCTCTCCGTGACCCATCCACGACCTCTCCGTAACCCATCCACGACCTCTCCGTGACCCATCCACGACCTCTCCGTGACCCATCCACGACCTCTCTGTGACCCATCCACGACCTCTCCCTCTGTGACCCATCCACGACCCGCTGGAATCCATCGACAGCTGCTGGAATCCATCGACAGCTGCTGGAATCCATGCACAGCCATTGAGATCCATCTACAGCCATTGAGATCCATCTACAGTCATTGAGATCCATCTACAGTCATTGAGATCCATCTACAGCCATTGTGATCCATCTACAGTCATTGTGATCCATCTGTAGTCATTGAGATCCATCTACAGCCATTGAGATCCATCTACAGCCATTGAGATCCATCTACAGCCATTGAGATCCATCTACAGTCATTGTGATCCATCTGTAGTCATTGTGATACATCTACAGCCATGGTGATCCATCTACAGCCATTGAGATCCATCTACAGTCATTGTGATCCATCTACAGCCATTGAGATCCATCTACAGTCATTGAGATCCATCTACAGTGATCCATCTACAGTCATTGTGATCCATCTACAGTGATCCATCTACAGCCATTGTGATCCATCTACAGCCATTGAGATCCATCTACAGTGATCCATCTACAGTCATTGTGATCCATCTACAGTGATCCATCTACAGCCATTGAGATCCATCTACAGCCATTGAGATCCATCTACAGCCATTGAGATCCATCTACAGTCATTGTGATCCATCTACAGCCATTGAGATCCATCTACAGCCATTGAGATCCATCTACAGCCATTGAGATCCATCTACAGCCATTGAGATCCATCTACAGCCATTGAGATCCATCTACAGCCATTGAGATCCATCTACAGTCATTGAGATCCATCTACAGCCATTGTGATCCATCTACAGCCATTGAGATCCATCTACAGTCATTGTGATCCATCTACAGCCATTGAGATCCATCTACAGTGATCCATCTACAGCCATTGTGATCCATCTACAGTCATTGTGATCCATCTACAGCCATTGAGATCCATCTACAGTGATCCATCTACAGTGATCCATCTACAGCCATTGAGATCCATCTACAGCCATTGTGATCCATCTACAGTGATTGAGATCCATCTACAGCCATTGAGATCCATCTACAGTGATCCATCTACAATAATTGAGATCCATCTACAGCCATTGTGATCCATCTACAGTGATCCATCTACAGCCATTGAGATCCATCTACAGTCATTGAGATCCATCTACAGCCATTGTGATCCATCTACAGTGATCCATCTGCAGTCATTGAGATCCATCTGTAGTCATTGTGATCCATCTACAGCCATTGTGATCCATCTACAATCATTGTGATCCATCTGTAGTCATTGTGATCCATCTACAATCATTGTGATCCATCTACAGTGATCCATCTGTAGTCATTGTGATCCATCTACAGCCATTGTGATCCATCTACAATCATTGTGATCCATCTGTAGTCATTGTGATCCATCTACAGCCATTGTGATCCATCTGTAGTCATTGTGATACATCTACAATCATTGTGATCCATCTGTAGTCATTGTAATACATCGGAAGATGTTTCCTTTTGTGCGGATCTGTGTGGGGAGTGCTACGTAATAATTTATGGTTTTAGGGCCTGTGTGCAATCCATTGCAATCCATGTAGCGAGATTACAATCCATGTAGCGAGATTACAATCCATGTAGCGAGATTACAATCCATGTAGCGAGATTACAATCCATGTAGCGAGATTACAATCCGTGTAGCGAGATTACAATCCGTGTACAGCCATTGAAATCCACATTTTTGTTTTTGTCGTGTAAATGTATACGCATTTGGGTGGCCCAAAACGGCAGCTGGTTGCGGATGATTGCAACCGATTGCGGCAACCGATTGCAGATGATCGCAACCGATTGCGGCAACCAATCGCGGCAACTGATTGCGGGCAACCACAACCGACCGCGGCAACTGATTGCGGCAACCGATTGCGTTCCGCTGTGACGTTGCCAGGAGGTGTCCCGGGGCCTCCGCTGCTCTGAGGAGTTTGTGTTGGGGCTGGAGCAGCAGCTGGCTCGCTCGCAGCTCAGGGAGCAGGCCGTACACACCGCCCTGCAGCACGTCCAGGAGCACATCATAGAGATGGAGCAGGTGAGGAGGGGGGGGCAGGCCACACCGTCATAGAGATGGAGCAGGTGAGGAGGGGGGGCAGACCACACCGTCATAGAGATGGAGCAGGTGAGGAGGGGGGGGGGCAGGCCACACCGTCATAGAGATGGAGCAGGTGAGGAGGGGGGCAGGCCACACCGTCAGAGAGATGGAGCAGGTGAGGAGGGGGCAGGCCACACCGTCATAGAGATGGAGCAGGTGAGGAGGGGGGCAGGCCACACCGTCATAGAGATGGAGCAGGTGAGGAGGGGGCAGGCCACACCGTCATAGAGATGGAGCAGGTGAGGAGGGGTCAGGCCACACCGTCATAGAGATGGAGCAGGTGAGGAGGAGGGGGTAGACCACACCGTCATAGAGATGGAGCAGGTGAGGAGGGGGGGCAGGCCACACCATCATAGAGATGGAGCAGGTGAGGAGGGGGTAGGCCACACCGTCATAGAGATGGAGCAGGTGAGGAGGGGGCAGGCCACACCATCATAGAGGTGGAGCAGGTGAGGAGGGGGGCAATGCCACACCATCATAGAGATGGAGCAGGTGAGATGGGGCAGGCCACACCGTCATAGAGATGGAGCAGGTGAGGAGGGGGTAGGCCACATCATCAGAGATGGAGCAGGTGAGGAGGGCCAGGCCACACCGTCATAGAGATGGAGCAGGTGAGGAGGGGTAGGCCACATCATCATAGAGATGGAGCAGGTGAGGAGGAATAGGCCACACCGTCATAGAGATGGAGCAGGTGAGGAGGGTTCAGGCCACACCGTCATAGAGATGGAGCAGGTGAGGAGTAAGGCCACACCGTCATAGAGATGGAGCAGGTGAGAAGGGGAAGGCCACACCATCATAGAGATGGAGCAGGTGAGGAGGGTCATGCCACACCGTCATAGAGATGGAGCAGGTGAGGAGGGGTCACGCCACACCATCATAGAGATGGAGCAGGTGAGGAGGGGGGCAGGCCACACCGTCATAGAGATGGAGCAGGTGAGGAGGGTCAGGCCACACCGTCATAGAGATGGAGCAGGTGAGGGGGTCAGGCCACACCGTCATACAGATGGAGCAGGTGAGAAGGGTCAGGCCACACCGTCATAGAGATGGAGCAGGCGAGGAGGGGGGGGCAGGCCACACCGTCATAGAGATGGAGCAGACGAGGAGGGGGGTAGGCCACACCGTCATAGAGATGGAGCAGGTGAGGAGGGGCTAGGCCACACCGTCATAGAGATGGAGCAGGTGAGGAGGGTCAGACCACACCGTCATAGATATGGAGCAGGTGAGGAGGGTCAGACCACACCGTCATACAGATGGAGCAGGCGAGGAGGGGGTCAGGCCACACCGTCATAGAGATGGAGCAGACGAGGAGGGGGGCAGGCCACACCGTCATAGAGATGGAGCAGGTGAGGAGGGGGGCTAGGCCACACCGTCATAGAGATGGAGCAGGCAAGGAGGAGGGGAGGGTCAGGCCACACCATCATAGAAGTGGAGCAGGTGAGGAGGGGGCAGGCCACACCGTCATAGAGATGGAGCAGGTGAGGAGGGGGGACAGGCCACACCGTCATAGAGATGGAGCAGGTGAGGAGGGGGGGAGGATCAGGCCACACCGTCATAGAGATGGAGCAGGCGAGGAGGGTCAGGCCACACCGTCATAGAGATGGAGCAGGCGAGGAGGGGCCAGGCCACACCATCATAGAGGTAGAGCAGACGAGGAGGGGGGCAGGCCACACCGTCATAGAGATGGAGCAGGTGAGGAGGGGGTAGGCCACACCATCATAGAGATGGAGCAGGCAAGGAGGGTTCAGACCACACCATCATAGAGATGGAGCAGGTGAGGAGGGGGGGAGGGTCAGGCCACACCGTCGTAGAGATGGAGCAGGTGAGGAGGGGGCAGGCCACACCGTCATAGAGATGGAGCAGGCGAGGAGGGGCCAGGCCACACCATCATAGAGGTAGAGCAGACGAGGAGGGGGGCAGGCCACACCGTCATAGAGATGGAGCAGGTGAGGAGGGGGTAGGCCACACCGTCATAGAGATGGAGCAGGCAAGGAGGGTTCAGGCCACACCATCATAGAGATGGAGCAGGTGAGGAGGGGGGGAGGGTCAGGCCACACCGTCGTAGAGATGGAGCAGGTGAGGAGGGGGCAGGCCACACCGTCATAGAGATGGAGCAGGTGAGGAGGGTCAGGCCACACCATCATAGAGATGGAGCAGGTGAGGAGGGTCAGGCCACACCATCATAGAGATGGAGCAGGGTCCAGGCCATGTGTACGGGCCGGGGTTGTGTTCCGCATTTGTCAAATATCACAAAGTCACTCACTCCCCTGCCCCTCCCCCTCTCCCCCCCTGCCCCCCCCTCTCCCCCCCTCTCCCCCCCTGCCCCCCCCTGCCCCCCCCTGCCCCCCCCTGCCCCCCCCTGCCCCCCCCCGCCCCCCCCCCCCGTAGAGGCGCTGTGAGCTCCCTGAGGAGGGCTCTGCTCCTCGGCTGCGCTCCTCGCTGCTGACGTCACGCGGGGCCGAGGCGGCCGCCCTGCAGGGCGCCCACGAGCTGCGCCGGCGCCTCGCGGCGCTGCAGCGCAGCTGGGAGGTGGGCGGGGTCAGGGGTCAGGGGGCAGGGGTTACGGGCGGGGGCAGGGGTTACGGGCGGGGTCGGGCGGGAGCAGCGTCCACCCACCCACCACTGCCCACCCCCCCCCCCACCTCAATCCCAGGCTTACGTCGCAGCCGGCCCCCACCATCAGCGCCAGCCCCCCACCACCACCACCACCACCACCTCCACCGCAGCGGCTACGCCGGCCGCGGTGGAGGATGAGTTGATGGCGGCACGGATCGCTGAGACGCGGGCACTGGCCGAGCTGAGCCAGACACGGCACCGTCTCGTCGAGCTGGAGACGCAGGTGGGGGGAGGGGGTTGGTGACCCGCGGGGTGACTCGCCCACGCACTCACTCACCCGCTCAGTCAGTCGCCCGCTCGCCCGCTCGCTCGCTCACTCGCTCATTAACTTACCCGCTCACTCGCGCACTCGCTGATTCGCTCACTCGCTCAATCGCTCACCCATTCATTAACTTACCCGCTCAACCACTCACTCGGTCATTCGCTCACTCGCTCAACCGCTCACCCACTCGCTCATTAACTTACCCGCTCAATCACGCACTCGCTCATTCACTCACCCAACCATTCACTCACCCACCCACCCAATCACCCAACCTCGCGCTCACCCACTCACTCATTCACTCACCCACTCATTAACTCACCCAACCACTCACTCAATCACTCACCCACTCGCTCAATCACTCACCCAACCACTCACCCACCCACCCAATCACCCATCCTCTCGCTCACCCACTCGCTCATTCACTCACCCAACCACTCACTCACCCACCCAATCACCCATCCTCTCGCTCACCCACTCGCTCATTCACTCACCCAACCACTCACCCACCCACCCACCCAATCACCCATCTTCTCGCTCACCCACTCGCTCTTTCACTCACCCAACCACTCACCCACCCAATCACCCATCCTCTCGCTCACTCGCTCATTCACTTACCCACTCAATCATACACTCACTCAATCACTCGCTCAATCACTCGCTCATTAACTTACCCACTCAATCACACACTCGCTCACTCACTCACTCACCCAACCACTCACTCAATCACTCACCCACTCGCTCATTCACTCAACTAACCACTCACCCACCTACCCAATCACCCATCCTCTCGCTCACCCACTCGCTCATTCACTCACCCAACCACTCACCCACCCACCCAATCACCCAACGTCTCGCTCACCCACTCGCTCACCCACTCACCCACTCAATCACTCGCTCGTTCACTCACTCACCCACTCGCTCATTAACTTACCCACTCAATCACGCACTCGCTCGTTCACTCACTCAATCGCTCAACCCGCTCGCCACCCACCCGCCCGTCCGCCCGCTCGCCCCCCGACCAGAGTCACGTGACGTCCGGTGAGCTGCGCCGGATGGAGAGGGATCTGGCGTCGTGCCGCGAGACGGAGCAGCGTTTGGAGGACGAGGGCTCGACGTTGAGGGCGCAGCTCAACCGCACTCACCGGTGCCTCACCGACCACCAGCATCAGGTGCTCACCGTGGCCGCCGCCACCGCCGCCGGCGCTCACCGTGGCCGCCGCCACCGCCGCCGGCGCTCACCGCGGCAGCCGCCACGGCGCGTTCCTTTGCTGCGGCTGTCACCGGAACATGCAAATATTGCACTGGGCGGGGAACGCAATTATTAATCCGGCAAATTAATCCGGCAAGTCATCGGGCAGTTAATCCGGCAAATCATTCGGCGATTCATTTGGCAATCCGTCTGGTCATTCATCTGGCAATCCATCTTGCAATTCATATGGTAATTAATCTGGTGATTAATCTGGTAATTCATCTGGTAATTCTTATGGTTATTCATCTGGTAATTCATCTGGTAATTTTTATGGTTATTCATCTGGTAATTCTTGTGGTTATTCATCTGGTAATTCATCTGGTAATTCATCTGGTAATTCTTATGGTTGTTCATCTGGTAATTCATCCGGTAATTCTTATGGTTATTCATCTGGTAATTCATCAGGTAATTCATCTTGCAATTCATCTGGTAAAGCACCTGTTGACTCATCTGGTAATTTATCTGGTAATTCATCTGGCAATTCATATTGTAATTTATAAGGTAATTCATCTGTTGATTCATATGGTAATTTATCTGGTTATTCTTATGGTTATTCATCTGGTAATTCATCTGGTAATTCTTATGGTTATTCATCTGGTAATTCACCTGGTAATTCTTATGGTTATTAATCTGGTAATTCTTATGGTTATTTATCTGGTAATTCATCTGGTAATTCTTATGGTTATTCATCTGGTAATTCATCTGGTAATTCTTATGGTTATTCATCTGGTAATTCATCAGGTAATTCATCTTGCAATTCATCTGGTAAAGCACCTGTTGACTCATCTGGTAATTTATCTGGTAATTCATCTGGCAATTCATATGGTAATTTATCTGGTAATTCATCTGGCGATTCATATGGTAATTCATCTGGTAATCCATCTGGAGATTCATCTGGTGATTTATCCGGTAATCCATCTGGCAATAAATTCATATAGCAATCCATCCGGCCATTCATCTGGCATTTCATCTGGTAATTCATCTGGTAATTCATCTGGCATTTCATCTGGTAATTCATCTGGAATTTCATCTGGTAATTCATCTGGAATTTAATCTGGTAATTTCATCTGGTAATCCATCTGGTATTTCATCTGGTAATTCATCTGGTAATTCATCTGGTAATCCATCTGGTATTTCATCTGGTAATTCATCTGTAATTTCATCTGGTAATTCATCTGGAATTTCATCTGGTAATTCATCTGGAATTTCATCTGGTAATCCATCTGGAATTTCATCTGGTTATTCATCTGGTAATTCATCAGGTAATTCATCTTGCAATTCATCTGGTAAAGCACCTGTTGACTCATCTGGTAATTTATCTGGTAATTCATCTGGCAATTCATATGGTAATTTATCTGGTAATTCATCTGGCGATTCATATGGTAATTCATCTGGTAATCCATCTGGAGATTCATCTGGTGATTTATCCGGTAATCCATCTGGCAATTCATTCATATGGCAATCCATCCGGCCATTCATCTGGCATTTCATCTGGTAATTCATCTGGTAATTCATCTGGCATTTCATCTGGTAATTCATCTGGAATTTCATCTGGTAATTCATCTGGAATTTAATCTGGTAATTTCATCTGGTAATCCATCTGGTATTTCATCTGGTAATTCATCTGGTAATTCATCTGGTAATCCATCTGGTATTTCATCTGGTAATTCATCTGTAATTTCATCTGGTAATTCATCTGGAATTTCATCTGGTAATTCATCTAGAATTTCATCTGGTAATTTATCTGGTATTTCATCTGGTAATTCATCTGGTAATCCATCTGGAATTTCATCTGGTAATCCATCTGGTAATTCATCCAGAGAATCATCTGGCAATGCATCTGGAAATCTGGAAACTAATTTGTTAATCCAACTAACAATCCCCTCCCCCCCTCCGCTCCCCCCCCCCCCTGCTGCCTCGCCCCCCCCCCTCCCGTTCCCCCCCCCGCCCCCCCCCGTGCCGCCCGCCCCAGGGCCAGGAGCGCGCCATGGCAGCTCGCTTCCGTGGCGTGGAGGAGGAGGCCTCTACACTGCAGCTCAGGCAGAGAGTCTGTCAACTAGAGATGCAGGTGTGGTGGTGGGGGTGGTGGTGGTGGTGGTGGTGCTGATGGGGGTGCTGATGGGGGTGCTGATGGGGGTGGGGGTCCTGGTGGTGTGGTGGGGGTGCTGGTGGGGGTGGTGCTGCTGGTGCTGGTGGTGCTCGGGGTGGTGCTGATGCAAGTGGTGGTGGTGGTGCTGGTGTGGTAGTGGTGCTGGTCATGGTCATGGTGCGGGTGCTGCTGGTGGTGCTGATGCAAGTGGTGGTGCTGGTGGTAGTGGTGGTGCAAGTGGTGGTGCTGGTGCTGGTTCTGGTGGTGGTGCTGGTGGTGGTGCTGGTGATGGTGCGGGTGCTGCTGGTAGTGCTGGTGCAAGTGGTGGTGCTGGTGCAAGTGGTGGTGGTGGTGCTGGTGGTGGTGCTGGTTGTACTGGTGGTGGTGGTGCTGGTGCTGGTGGTGGTGCTGGTGGTGGTGGTGCAAGTGGTGGTGGTGGTGCTGGTGGTGGTGCTGGTGCAAGTGGTAGTGGTGGTGCTGGTGCTGGTGCAAGTGGTGGTGGTGCTGATGGTGGTGGTGATGCTGGTGGTGGTGCTGGTGGTGGTGCTGGTGCAAGTGGTGGTGCTGGTGGTGGTGCTGGCGGTGGTGCTGGTGCAAGTGGTAGTGGTGCTGATGGTGGTGGTGCTGGTGGTGGTGCTGGTGGTGGTGGTGGTGGTGCTGGTGGTGGTGCTGGCGGTTGGCACAGTAGGGACATAGGTGGTGCATCTACCACTCATCTCAGTCGGTCGACCCATAGCACCTGCAGGGTCTGTCCCGTGACCTCCTGCACCTAGCCTGGCACAGTAGGGGGCACAGGTGGTGCATCAGGCAGTCATCTCAGTTGGTCGACCCATGGCACCTGCTGTGGTGGTGGTGGTGGTTGTGATGATGGTGGTTGTGGATGATGTTGTGATGCTGGTGGTAGTGGTTGATGTTGTGATGGTTTTGGTTGATGTAGTTGTGATGGTGGTTGTGGTTGATGTTGTGGTGGTGGTTGATGTTGTGCTTTTGGTTGATGTCGTTGTGGTGGTGGTTGTGATGATGGTGGTTGTGGATGATGTTGTGATGCTGGTGGTTGATGTTGTTGTGATGGTGGTGGTTGATGTAATGGTTGTGGTTGATGTTGTGGTGGTGGTTGATGTTGTGATGGTTTTGGTTGATGTCTTTGTGGTGGTTGATGTAGTTGTGGTGATGATTGTGGTTGATGTTGTGGTGGTGGTTGATGTAGTTGTGATGGTTGTGGTTGATGTAGTTGTGGTGGTGGTTGTGGTTGATGTAGTTGTGATGCTGGTGGTGTTGGTTCATGTTGTGATGGTTTTGGTTGATGTAGTTGTGGTGATGGTTGTGGATGATGTTGTGGTGGTGGTGGCTGTGGTTGTGGTTGATGTTGTGGTGGTGGTGGTGGTGGTTGTGGCAGGAGGAGGAGGAGCGTCTGCACGGGGAGCTGCGTGGCCGTGCCGACTCATCACGCGTCGGCAAACTCACCTCTACCATCAAGCGGCTACGTGCCGAGGTCAGCAACCACCACCACCACCACAACTATCATAACCACCACCACAACCACCACCACAACTATCATAACCACCACCACCACCACAACAACCATCACCACCACATCAACAACCACCACTACCACATCAACATCCACCACAACAACCACAACAACCACTACCACATCAATAACCACCACCACTACAAACACCAAAACAACCACCACATCGACAACCACCACATCAACAACCACCACAACCACCACCACATCAACAACCACCAACACCACAACCTCCACAGCAACCACTACAACAACAGCAACAACAACAACAACAACCACCACCACCCTCTCGGCAGGTGAGGAGGCTGAAGGCGATATCCCGGGGTGACTCGGGACCAGCCGGGGTCGACAACAACGAGGTGGATGGAGCAGCAGCAGCAGCAGGAGGAGGAGCAGCGTCCACCATGTCATCATCCTCATCCTCCTCCTCCTCCTCGTCATCGTCGTCATCCCTGGAAGAGGGCTACAGCGGCAGCGCCTTGCCCACCCCTCCGGCCCCTCCACAGTTGACCAGTCCAACCGCCACCCCCGCCGTCACGGCAATGGTACGGTCCGACTGCCCGGGCTCTGGCTAGGCAGGGGGCGGACCCACACGACACCCCCTCCCCATGCCTCCCCTCCTCCGCCGTTGTGAGTGGTACATTCCGCGTTGGGTAGAGCTCCACGTGATGGTTTGGAGCGTACCACTTGGATGGGGTGTGGGGGGTGGGGGAGAGCGGTGTTTGCGTGCGTGTCTGTGCCTGTTGTCAGTGTTATACATTCCACAGCAGTGGCGTATCGGGGTAACACAGCACTACATACCGTGTACGTGTTGGAGCATACCACTTGAATACGGGGGGGGCAGTTTCAGTGGTACATTCCAAAGCAGTGGCATATTGGGGTCACACAGCACTACATACCGTGTACGTGTTGGAGCATACCACTTGAATACGGGAGGTGGTGGTGGGGGTGTGTGTGTGTGTGAGAGTGGTACATTCCATAGTAGTGGCGATCTCTTCGCTGAGAGATTGGACCGTACCACTTGCGCCGGAGGAGGGGGGGGGGTGGTGGCTTTGAGTGGAACTTCCTTCCCTACGGCATTGGGGCCGCATTGGGCAATCGACGTTGTCCTGAGCCACTCATTTTGGACCGTACCACTTGAAACGGGAGGGGGGGGGGGGTGGGAAGGGGTTTCTCATCGTCTTAATTAAGGATGATTTCATAACTGCAGTATTTTTCCTCTCTCTCTCGTTAATTAAATCGGGGGAGAGAGTGGAGGTAATTAATTATAATTATCGTCGTGGCTGTAACTGTGACCGACGGGTCGATGTTAACGCTTACGCAAGTGTTCGTTATATTTAAGGCTTTTTGTGACATTTACACAAATATTGTTATTTTTTGGCCGGCGCGCGCATGCGCGCGTTTGTTGGGGGCGTGGCTAACTAAAGCATGTGACCACGCCCACTCACCCAACGGCGTGGCTCCGCCCACAGCCGACGCGGGTCACGTGACGGCGAGTTGCGAGTGGCCGCCGCTCGCAGTGACCGGGTTGCACGCAACTGCAATCCGGGTTGCACGCGGGTTGCACGCAATTGCAATCCGGGTTGCACGCAATTGCAATCCGGTTGCACGCGAGTTGCACGCAGCTGCAATCCGGTTGCACGCGGGTTGCACGCAACTGCAATCCGGGTTGCACGCGGGTTGCACGCAATTGCAATCCGGGTTGCACGCAATTGCAATCCGGTTGCACGCGAGTTGCACGCAGCTGCAATCCGGTTGCACGCGGGTTGCACGCAACTGCAATCCGGGTTGCACGCGGGTTGCACGCAACTGCAACCCGGGTTGCACGCAACTGCAACCCGGGTTGCATTCCGGCCGTCTTTCCCCCACCCCTCTCACCCGCACCGCGCTTCTCAGCCGCGAGTTGAATTACGGTGATTATATTATTATAATTACGGTGATTATAGTATTATAATTACAGTAATTATATTATATTTACGGTGATTATATTATTATAATTACGGTGATTATATTATTATAATTACGGTGATTATAGTATTATAATTACGGTGATTATAGTATTATAATTACGGTGATTATAGTATTATATTTACGGTGATTATATTATTATAATTACGGTGATTATATTATTATAATTACGGTGATTATATTATTATAATTACGGTAATTATAGTATTATATTTACGGTGATTATAGTATTACATTTACGGTAATTATATTATTATATTAACGGTGATTATAGTATTATATTTACGGTGATTATAGTATTAAATTTACGGTGATTATAGTATTATATTTACGGTGATTATATTATTATATTTACGGTGATTATGGTATTATATTTACGGTGATTATAGTATTATATTCACGGTGATTATAGTATTATATTTACGGTGATTATGGTATTATATTTACGGTGATTATAGTATTATATTTACGGTAATTATAGTATTATATTTACGGTGATTATATTATTATATTTACGGTGATTATAGTATTATATTTACAGTGATTATGGTATTATATTTACGGTGATTATAGTATTATATTTACTGTAATTATAGTATTATATTTACGGTAATTATAGTATTATATTTACGGTGATTATATTATTATATTTACGGTGATTATAGTATTATATTTACGGTGATTATGGTATTATATTTACGGTGATTATAGTATTATATTTACGGTAATTATAGTATTATATTTACGGTGATTATAGTATTATATTTACGGTAATTATATTATATTTACGGTAATTATAGTATTATTTTTACGGTGATTTTTGTATTATATCTACGGTAGTTATATTATTATATTCACGGTAATTATAGTATTATATTAACGGTAATTATAGTATTATATTTACGGTGATTATAGTATTATATTTACGGTAATTATATTATATTTACGGTAATTATAGTATTATTTTTACGGTGATTTTTGTATTATATCTACGGTAGTTATATTATTATATTCACGGTAATTATAGTATTATATTCACGGTAATTATAATATTATATTCACGGTAATTATAGTATTATATTCACGGTAATTATAATATTATATTCACGGTAATTATGGTATTATATTCACGGTAATTATAGTATTATATTTACGGTGATTATAGTATTATATTTACGGTAATTATAGTATTATATTTACGCTGATTTTATTATTAATTATCTTAGCCAGCACGCGACACGAGGAACACACCCGCAGATTCGCCGGGCTCACTGACGAACAAAAAAAGTCTACAAGAATTTCAGATGATTCAAGTTGTTGATGTTGTTGTTGTTGTTATTTATGCATTGTTTGCACAGGCGACGTTTCACACCACCACCACCCGCCCACCACACCCCTCTGTTGGTGTGACGCGGTGCGGGGGAGCGGTGGCACAACGGTTAGCGTCCACATCTCCGAGCCATCCCCTAGGTCGACTCGGCCTCGAATGAGTTACCCGGTGCCGTGTGTGTGTGTGTGTAGTAAACATCTCCATTGGGGGAGGGGGGGGGGGGAGAGACAAAGA
Organism: Petromyzon marinus; assembly: GCF_048934315.1. NCBI lineage: Eukaryota > Metazoa > Chordata > Hyperoartia > Petromyzontiformes > Petromyzontidae > Petromyzon > Petromyzon marinus. Next base: position 37,089 of record NW_027423428.1, on the reverse strand, counting down.
CGGCCGGGCGTGGTTGCTGGGCCACATCCAACCCCCTCGTGTTCGCTGCTGCTGCTGCTGCTCGCTTACTAACAGCACTTGCCCCTACAGCCTGTTAGAGGCTACACGGGGGATCTTTGTCTGTGTCTGTGTGAGCTGCTGCCCACTAACAACACTTGCCCCTACAGCCTGTTAGAGGCTACTCGGGGGATCTTTGTCTGTGTCTGTGTGAGCTGCTCGCTAACAGCACTTGCCCCTGCAGCCTGTTAGAGGCTACACGGGGGAGCTTTGTCTGTGTCTCATAGCTCCTACCCACTAACAGCACTTGCCCCTACTGTCTGTTAGAGGCTACACGGGGAAGCTTTGTCTGTGTGTGAGCTGCTGCTAGCTAACAGCACTTGCCCCTACTGTCTGTTAGAGGCTACACGGGGAAGCTTTGTCTGTGTGTGAGCTGCTGCTCGCTAACAGCACTTGCCCCTACAGCCTGTTAGAGGCTACACGGGGGAGCTTTGTCTTTGACAGGTGGAGGGTGGGGGAAACGTCACGTGCTCGGCCCAGCCCTGGGGCGTTCGCGTTGATCTGAAGACTAAAACTCTCACCACGCGGCTATCGAACACAAACTAATAAGTGATAATTAATAATAATTGTATTTAACTTCATACCGCGTGTTGAAGGGCCCCACTCTGAGCTGGCGTGTGGCTCCGTGCCCATCGCGTGAATAATCTAAATGTTGTGTTGTTGAACCCGCCGCCACACGGCACGGCCAATCGGTGAAGGTTGTGTCACGTTCAACAGGGTGTGGCCAATTCGTTACTGGTAGAGCACTCCTGTGTAGTGTATAGTGTAGTGTATAGTGTAGTGTATAGTGTAGTGTAGTGTGTAGTATAGTGTATAGTGTAGTGTATAGTAAAGGTTGTGTCACGTTCAACAGGGCGTGGCCAATTCGTTACTGGTAGAGCACTCGTGTGTAGTGTGTAGTGTATAGTGTAGTGTAGTGTGTAGTGTAGTGTATAGTGTAGTGTAGTGTGTAGTATAGTGTATAGTGTAGTGTATAGTGTAGTGTATAGTGTAGTATATAGTGTATAGTAAAGGTTGTGTCACGTTCAACAGGGCGTGGCCAATTCGTTACTGGTAGAGCACTCGTGTGTAGTGTATAGTGTAGTGTATAGTGTAGTGTAGTATACTAGTACAGCACTAGTGTGTAGTGTAGTGTATAGCGCGTAGTGTATAGTGTAGTATACTAGTACAGCACTAGTGTATAGTGTAGTGTACAGTGTGTAGTGTAGTGTATAGTGTAGTATACTAGTACAGCACTAGTGTCTAGTGTAGTGTAGTGTATAGTGTAGTATACTAGTACAGCACTAGTGTAGTGTGTAGTGTATAGTGTAGTGTATAGTGTAGTATACTAGTACAGCACTAGTGTGTAGTGTAGTGTGTAGTTTAATGTATAGTGTAGTGTGTAGTGTAGTGTGTAGTGTATAGTGTAGTGTATAGTGTAGTATACTAGTACAGCACTAGTGTGTAGTGTAATGTATAGTGTAGTGTATAGTGCAGTGTATAGTGTAGTGTATAGTGTAGTGTACTAGTACAGCACTAGTGTGTAGTGTATAGTGTAGTGTATAATGTAGTGTACTAGTACAGCATTAGTGTGTAGTGTATCGTGTAGTATACTAGTACAGCACTAGTGTGTAGTGTATAGTGTAGTGTACTAGTGCAGCACTAGTGTATAGTGTAGTGTGTAATGTAGTGTATAGTGTAGTGTATAGTAGTGTATAGTAGTGTAGTGTATAGTGTAGTGTATAGTGTAGTGTATAGTGTAGTGTATAGTGTAGTGTATAGTAGTGTATAGTAGTGTAGTGTATAGTGTAGTGTATAACGTAGTGTATAGTGTAGTGTATAGTGTAGTGTATAATGTACTATACTCGTACAGCAACTACACCGGTTGTGTGTTGGAGAGCCAAGCCACAACATTTACAATCTGAGCACCGTCACGTTTGGCCAGTAATTTACAACCGGCTTCATCAGGCGACAGCCTAAGTGGTTCAGCGGACAAATTCGATTGCCCCAACGATGTGGCGATTCATCATTATCACCATCATCATCACCATCATCACCATCATCACCATCATCATCACCATCATCATCATGATCACCATCATCACCATCATCATGATCACCATCATCATGATCATCACCATCATCATGATCACCATCACCATCATGATCACCATCATCATCACCATCATCATGATCACCATCATCATCACCATCATCACCATCATCATCACCATCATCATCACCATCATCACTATCATCACTATCATCACCATCACTATCATCATCATCATCACCATCATCATCACCATCATCATCATCACCATCATCATCACCACGTGGACACTTCAAGCAGTCACACGCTCCGAACACGATGACCGTGGCGATGATGGTGACGGTGACGATGATGGTGACGGTAACGATGATGGTGACGATGATGGTGACGGTGACGATGATGGTGACGGTGACGATGATGGTGGTGGCAATGATGGTGACGGTGACGATGATGGTGGTGGCGATGATGGTGACGGTGATGGTGGTGGCGGTGATGGTGACGGTGACGATGATGGCGGTGATGGTTACCATGGCACCGATGACTGCTGATGTCTACGTTGATGTTGATGACGATGATGACGATGATGTTAATGGTGATGACGATGATGTCAACGATGTCAATGATTATGGTGATGATTCCGCGCTGAGATCAATGGTGATGATGATGACGATGATGATGTCGTCGATGATGACGATGATGGCAATGGTGATGATGATGATGATGTCAGCGGTGATGACGATGATGTCAACGATGTCAACGATGATGTCAATGATTACGGTGATGATTCCACGCTGAGATCAACGGTGATGATGATGATGACGATGTCAATGGTGATGACGATGATGATGTCAGCGGTGATGACGTCAACGATGATGTCAATGATTACGGTGATGATTCCGCACTGAGATCAACGGTGATGATGACGATGATGATGTCGTCGATGATGACGATGATGATGTCGTCGATGATGACGATGTTAATGGTGACGACGATGATGTCAGCGGTGATGACGACGATGTCGACGATGATGACGATGTCAACGATGTCAACGATGATGTCAATGATTACCGTGATGATTCCATGCTGAGATCAACGGTGATGATGATGATGACGATGATGATGCCAGCGGTGATGACGACGATGATGTCAGCGGTGTCAACAATGATGTCGATTTAACACGTAGAAGGCTTTCGCGACCAATATTATTCATGATAAAGGCTTTTTGGGTTAGATCGCGTTATTTATAAATGTGTCGTAACCCTCCACCACCCGACACGGCCAATCAGCAAAAATAAAGTGTCACGTTGACAAAAGACAAATAGTTCACTACTTTAGCCCCATACCGGTGGTGTTGTTGAAGAGTGAATCCACAACATTCACCGTTTGAGTTGTACTGTGACGTTTCGCTGGTAATTACATCCAGCATCATCGGGCAATTCGCCAGAATGGTGAAGCCCTCCACTTGCTCCCGGTCTTAAATAGAGCAGCAGGGTGACGTCATCATTTAACTCATTTCAGGTGCAGTGATTTGAGGTGGAGGTGGGGGGGGGTATTGTAATTATGTAATCTATTGGTAATCAGTCAATGGTTATGGTTAGTAATGAATTGTAGATTAGTAATTAGTTGTAATGTGTGTTATTGTGATTATATGCTACGTTAGTAATCCGTTAATTAGTATGTGTTTCCCCTATAAGGAATTGTAATATGTATTATTTAATAATACGCTTCCAAGCCGCACTAAGCCTATAGCTGTCAGAGCGATTAAAGTTATTTCTATTTCTCTCAATTTCAATGGATTCTCTAATTAGTTTTGACCAGTAATAATTAGTTTTACACACCACTTCATTATCTCAAACACAACTGTCAGCAGTGGCAGAACATGCTTGTCAACAAGGACACTCAATTGATTTTGATAACGATGTTGTGGATTCACTCTTCAACACACCGGTGGGCTAAAGTAGTGAACTATTTGTCTTTTGTTAACGTGACACTTTATTTTTGCTGATTGGCCGTGTCGGGTGGTGGAGGGTTACGACACATAAATAACGCGATCTAACCCACAAAAGCCTTTATTATGGATGATGCCGATGATTACGGTGATGATTCCGGGCTGAGATCAACGGTGATGATGATGTCGATGATTACGATGATGATTCCGCGCTGAGATCAACGGTGATGATGATGATGTCGATGATTACGATGATGATTCCGCGCTGAGATCAACGGTGATGATGATGTCGATGATTACGATGATGATTCCGCGCTGATATCAACGATGATGATGATGTCGATGATTACGATGATGATTCCGCGCTGAGATCAACGGTGATGATGACGATGTCGATGACGATGATTATCGTGACAACGATGACCGCCGATGATGTCAACGATGACGATGCTGACGACGATGACGTGATTATGACGACACGCATGATGATGATGATGGCGGTGATGATTGTGACTGTGTCCAACACCGCGCACGCCACGCACACAGGCAAAGGTCCCCCGTGTAGCCTCCGCAGACTGTCGGGGCAAGTGCTGCTAGTAGCGAGTAGCAGCACCCTATGGGGCACACGAGGTGGGGGGAGGGGGTGGGTGGGCAGCAGCACCACGCCCGGCCGCCTTTGTCTCCCCCAAGTGGCGATGTTTACTACACAATCCGCACCGGGTCCAGGTTTGAGGCTGAGTCGACATTGGGGGAGGCCCAGGGACCGGTTCGGATAATCGGCAACAGCTCGTGTTGGCCGTGAGCGGGAATCGAACTCGGGTCGCCGGGTTCGTAGCGCTAACCGCTGCATGGGGGCCACATTGGCGAGGAGATGTTGACTACCTCGCCTGGTGCGCAGGAGGTCGCGGGTCCGATCCCGACCCTGACGACGCCTGCTGCCGCTGTATATTTGGAGTTTGCGTCTCTCTCTCGTCATCACGGTGGAGATGTTTACTCCCTCGCCTGGTGTACAGGAGGTCGCGGGTTCGATCCCGACCCTGACGACGCCTGCTGCTGTAGATTTGGAGTCTGCGTGTCTCTCTCTCTCATCATCATCACGGTGGAGATGTTGACTCCCTCGCCTGGTCTACAGGAGGTCGCGGGTCCGATCCCGGCCCTGACGATGAGCCGACACTGTTGTGTTGAGCCGCTGTCACACGCGTGTGTGTGTGTGTGATAGCCCGGGGAACGAGAAAGAGCTTCGCCGCTCAGTGGCGCCCGGTCCGCCTGGTCAAATAAAAGTTCAGGTCAGACGCTCGCACTGCGTATACGCGCGCGGCCACGCTAAGCAGAGATTTACCTTGATTGCAGTGTTGACGTTATCGCTATGGGGGCGAATTGTCATTGGTTTCTGGGGGCCCGTGTTATGAGATGGGCACCGCTCGACTTACGCACGAGTAAGGTTTCCAGAGGTTCGTAAGTTGATGTTGTTTGCAAGTCCCAACGTTACCGTCGATCGCAAACGTGTTGTACGCCATGTGCGGTATTACTACACAATACGCTACATTGTATGCGACTACACTGCGGTATATGATACACTACTATATAATACTACTACTACACTACGTTATATACTACACTGCTACACACTACTACCATACACACTGTACTGCAAGGGACTCCTCTGCTTACGCACGAGTTGGGCCCCAGAGTTCCGTGTCCGTAAGTCGACTTGTTCGTAAGTCGACTTGTTCGTAAGTCGACTTGTTCGTAAGTCGACTTGTTCGTAGGTCGACTTGTTCGTAGGTCGACTTGTTCGTAGGTCGACTTGTTCGTAAGTCGACTTGTTCGTAGGTCGACTTGTTCGTAAGTCGACTTGTTCGTAAGTCGACTTGTTCGTAGGTCGACTTGTTCGTAGGTCGACTTGTTCGTAAGTCGACTTGTTCGTAGGTCGACTTGTTCGTAAGTCGACTTGTTCGTAAGTCGACTTGTTCGTAAGTCGACTTGTTCGTAGGTCGACTTGTTCGTAGGTCGACTTGTTCGTAGGTCGACTTGTTCGTAAGTCCAACTTTACTCCCTGTCGATTACAAACGCGTTGTATGGCGTGCACACTAAACACGGGGAGTGGCTTTAAAAGTTGCATCATCTCTCGTGGATGTAGATGTCACTGGTTCTTCACGTTCTACAGATGTAGATGCCACTGGTTCTTCACGTTCTGCAGGTGTAGATGCCAATGGTTCTTCACGTTCTGTAGATGTAGATGCCACTGGTTCTTCACGTTCTGTAGATGTAGATGCCACTGGTTCTTCACGTTCTGCAGATGTAGATGCCACTGGTTCTTCACGTTCTGCAGATGTAGATGCCACTGGTTCTTCACGTTCTGCAGATGTAGATGCCACTGGTTCTTCACGTTCTGTAGATGTAGATGCCACTGGTTCTTCACGTTCTGCAGATGTAGATGCCACTGCTTCTTCACGTTCTGCAGACGTAGATGCCACTGGTTCTTCACGTTCTGCAGACGTAGATGCCACTGGTTCTTCACGTTCTGCAGATGTAGATGCCACTGGTTCTTCATGTTCTGTAGATGTAGATGCCACTGGTTCTTCATGTTCTGCAGATGTAGATGCCACTGGTTCTTCACGTTCTGCAGATGTAGATGCCACTGGTTCTTCACGTTCTGTAGATGCCACTGGTTCTTCACGTTCTGCAGACGTAGATGCCACTGGTTCTTCATGTTCTGCAGACGTAGATGCCACTGGTTCTTCACGTTCTGTAGATGCCACTGGTTCTTCGCGTTCTGTAGATGTAGATGCCACTGGTTCTTCATGTTCTGCAGATGTAGATGCCACTGGTTCTTCACGTTCTGCAGATGTAGATGCCACTGGTTCTTCACGTTCTGTAGATGCCACTGGTTCTTCACGTTCTGCAGACGTAGATGCCACTGGTTCTTCGCGTTCTGTAGATGCCACTGGTTCTTCGCGTTCTGTAGATGTAGATGCCACTGGTTCTTCATGTTCTGCAGATGTAGATGCCACTGGTTCTTCACGTTCTGCAGATGTAGATGCCACTGGTTCTTCACGTTCTGTAGATGCCACTGGTTCTTCACGTTCTGCAGACGTAGATGCCACTGGTTCTTCATGTTCTGCAGACGTAGATGCCACTGGTTCTTCACGTTCTGCAGATGTAGATGCCACTGGTTCTTCACGTTCTGCAGATGTAGATGCCACTGCTTCTTCACGTTCTGCAGACGTAGATGCCACTGGTTCTTCACGTTCTGCAGACGTAGATGCCACTGGTTCTTCACGTTCTGCAGATGTAGATGCCACTAGTTCTTCACGTTCTGTAGATGCCACTGGTTCTTCACGTTCTGCAGACGTAGACGCCACTGGTTCTTCACGTTCTGCAGATGTAGATGCCACTGGTTCTTCACGTTCTGCAGATGTAGATGCCACTGGTTCTTCACGTTCTGTAGATGCCACTGGTTCTTCACGTTCTGCAGACGTAGATGCCACTGGTTCTTCACGTTCTGTAGATGTAGATGCCACTGGTTCTTCGCGTTCTGTAGATGCCACTGGTTCTTCGCGTTCTGTAGATGTAGATGCCACTGGTTCTTCACGTTCTGCAGACGTAGATGCCACTGGTTCTTCACGTTCTGTAGATGCCACTAGTTCTTCACGTTCTGCAGATGTAGATGCCACTGGTTCTTCACGTTCTGCAGACGTAGATGCCACTGGTTCCTCACGTTCTGTAGATGCCACTAGTTCTTCACGTTCTGCAGATGTAGATGCCACTGGTTCTTCACGTTCTGCAGATGTAGATGCCACTGATTCTTCACGTTCTGCAGATGTAGACGCCACTGGTTCTTCACGGTCTCCAGATGTAGATGCCACTGGTTCTTCACGTTCTGCAGACGTAGATGCCACTGGTTCTTCACGTTCTGCAGACGTAGATGCCACTAGTTCTTCACGTTCTGTAGTTGCCACTAGTTCTTCACGTTCTGCAGATGTAGATGCCACTGGTTCTTCACGTTCTGCAGATGTAGATGCCACTGGTTCTTCACGTTCTGCAGATGTGGATGCCACTGGTTCTTCACGTTCTGCAGACGTAGATTCCACTGGTTCTTCACGATCTGCAGACGTAGATTCCACTGGTTCTTCACGTTCTGTAGATGTAGATGCCAATGGTTCTTCACGTCCTGTAGATGTAGATGCCACTGATTCTTCACGTTCTGTAGATGTAGATGCCACTGGTTCTTCACGTTCTGTAGATGCCACTAGTTCTTCACGTTCTGCAGATGTAGACGCCACTGGTTCTTGATGCTGGTTGGCCTTCAGCAGAACGACGGCCTCCTATCTATGGCCTTGTCTCACCACCGCTGTCCGGAGGCCAGAGGGCAACGCGTTAACGGCACGGAGCGAGTGGTTTTTTGCCAGAACGCGTGCGCCAATCCCTTTGTCGATTATTGGTTTTGTATTTTGTGTAAAACGTTGACACTCACCGTCGCTGTGATCGTCTTATCGAGGAGGGGTGGGGGGCACATTGACCTTCCAGTTACGGCGCCTCTGACAGACGCACACGTTCTGCCTGCGGTGGTGGTGGTGGTGGTCTGGGCAAGGCTGAGAGATCATCGTGCGTACGTTTAGGGCGGTCGCTGTCTCTGTGTGTGTTACTGCTGTCTGGTGGGACAGCCGCATCGTGTCAAATCGTTGAGCCGATGACAGCCTAATCGATAAGGCCGCACACGTTCAGCCTGCGAGAGCTGGTGGTGGTGGTGGTCTGGGCAAGGCTGAGAGATAATCGTGCGTGCGTTTAGGGCGGTCGTTGTGTCTGTATGTGTTACTGCTGTCTGGTGGGACAGCCGCATCGTGCCAAATAGTTTAGCCGATGATAGCCTCATCGATAAGGCCCCACACGTACAGCCTGCCACGGTGGTGGTGGTGGTGGTCTGGGCAAGGCTGAGAGATCATCGTACGCGCGTTAAGGGCGGTCGCTGTGTCTGTGTGTGTTACTGCTGTCTGGTGGGACAGCTGCATCGTGTCAAATCGTTGAGCCGATGATCGCCTAATCGATAAGGCCCCACACGTACAGCCTGCGAGCTGGAGCTGGATGTGGTGGTGGTGGTGGTCTGAACAAGGCTGAGGTCCGACTCGACAATGTTAAATATCTCCACGTCTCTGATTTTGCCCACGGTGATGCTGTGCTTGTATGTGTGTGTGTACGTGTGTGTGTGTATGTGTTCTTGAATGATCCGGGCAAAGTTCCATCGGTGAGCTCCTCCGGCAGGCAAGGCTGCGTTGGCTGGGTCATGTAGCCCGCATGCCCAGCCACCGCATGCCGAAACAGCTTTTGTTCTGCCGGATCGCGGGGGCTAAACGGTTGCGGCTCGGGCTAGAGAAGAGATGGAGTGATGTGGTACAGGAGGACGTGGAGCTGAGTGGACTTGCCGATGACTGGTACCAGCGGTGTCAAGATCGGCCTCTGTGGAGGAGGCTCGTGAAGAACGCTACTGGGCAGTTGGAGGTAGTCGCCCTCCAACAACAACGGAGGGCGGAGGAGCGACGCTCACAACAACGAGGGGAGCGCCGGGTGGCTAAAGCACAGCAAGTTGGCACCCACAGAGACCCACAGACACCCATAGAGACCCACATAGACCCACAGATGCCCATGAAGACCCAGAGAGATCCAGAGACTCGTAGAACCATAGAGACCCACAGAGACCCACAGAGACCCACAAAGATCCACACAGACACCCACAGAGAACCACGGAGATCCAGATATTCATAGAACCATAGAGACCCACAGACACCCACAGAGACCCACAAAGACCCACACAGACACCCACAAAGACCCACACAGACACCCACAGAGAACCACGGAGATCCAGATATTCATAGAACCATAGAGACCCACAGACACCCACAGAGACCCACAAAGACCCACACAGACACCCACAAAGACCCACACAGACACCCACAGAGAACCACGGAGATCCAGATATTCATAGAACCATAGAGACCCACAGACACCCACAGAGACTCACAAAGACACCCACAGAGACCCACAGACACCCATAGAGACCCACACAGACCCGTACGTATGCTGGGGAATGTTGAACTTACAGTGAGGGAAAAAAGTATTTGATCCCCTGCTGATTTTGTACGTTTGCCCACTGACAAAGAAATGATCAGTCTATAATTTTAATGTTAGGTTTATTTGAACAGTGAGAGACAGAATGACAACAACAACAAAATCCAGAAAAAACGCATGTTAAAAATGTTATAAATTGATTTACCTGACACCATCGCAATCAATGAAGACTTGGTTCATCAAGGACTAAACACTGAGGTACCCCCGCTGGTGAGACACTGTTTAACCAATACATACTTCACTTGGAATGGGACTTTCTACAAACAAACTGAGGGCACCCCAATGGGCTCCCCCCTATCTCCGGTTGTAGCTAACATTTTCATGGAGAAATTTGAGACTGACGCCATCCAGACTGCCACTCTGCGCCCAACCTTATGGAAGAGGTACGTGGATGACACCTTTGTCATCTGGCCACATGGCCGGCCTGCTCTAGACCAATTCCTCGACCACATAAATTCCATACAACCAGCCATCAGATTTACCATGGAAGTCGAAAAAGATGGCATGCTACCTTTTTTGGATGTCCTAATAAAAAAGAGACCTGATGGTTCAACGAGCCACTCTGTCTACAGGAAAGCTACCCATACGAAATGCTTATCTGAAACCGGATTCCCACCACCATCCATCATAGAAGAATTCTCTCATCAAGACTCTGTATCATAGAGCCCAATGCATATCCGACCAGGAACACATAGGCAGTGAACTCAAGCACGTACACCAAGCTCTTAAGGCTAATGGTTACTCCGACTATACAATCCGCAAAGCTATCACTCAAACCATGAAGAAGGACCCTCTTGAGGAGCCTTTCAAAACCATCACTTTACCCTACATTGCGGGGATCACAAAAAAGATCTCCAAAATCCTGAATAAACACAAGATCCAGGTCCGTTTCAACACATTACATAAAATCCGTGATCTGGTTCCGTCTGTAAAAGATGTGATTCCGGACATACAGTACCCTGGTGTCTACAAACTAAGTTGTCTCTGTGGTAGTAGTTACATTGGAGAAACCAAACGCCATGTCTCGGACCGCATTCGTGAACACAAAGCAGACCTTAAACACGGTAGGACCAACACCTCGGCCGTGGCAGATCACTGTTATAATTCAGTAGGCTCACATAACATTGACTTCTCCAAGACAGAGGTTCTTTGCAAGCCATCTGGCTACCATGAGAGATTCGTTCATGAGGCTATCCACATATACAAACACAGAGACAATTTCAAACGAGAAGATGGATTCTGGCTTAGCAATCATTGGAAGGATTTGATAAACCATTTCGGGTCTTAATTGATTGTTCACGCTTACGGTGGCTTTCAGACAGCATACATTAATTTTTTGTCTCCCTCCTCTTTTCCGAACATAGATGGACTCGTCCATCTAAACAAACTGCCAAATCGCTATCCGTGGCGCTAACGTTTGAAAATAAATAAATAAATACAATCCGCCACTTCTTTCAAATGTTCTTGCCGTTGGTTTTCACACCTGATGATGACTGCTTGTGTTGCAGTCGAAACGTCGTGAGAATTGTATTGTTTTATATATTTTTTATTATTTTATTGTTTCCCTTCTACGTGGTGACTTTACCGAAAGAACCAAGAATATGAATCACTGCAGTCACGAAAGCTTTAAATCAAGATGTTGATGTAGTTGATGGTGTTGATGATGTAGTTGATGATGATGTAGTTGATGATGATGATGTTGATGATGATGTAGTTGATAATGATGTTGATGATGATGTAGTTGATAATGATGTTGATGATGATGTAGTTGATGATGTAGTTGATGATAATGTTGATGATGATGTTGATGATGATGTAGTTGATGATGATGATGTAGTTGATGATGATGTTGATGATGTAGTTGATGTTGATTATGATGTAGTTGATGATGATGTAGTTGATGATGATGTTGATGATGTAGTTGATTATGTAGTTGATGATGATGTTGATGATGTAGATGTAGTTGATGTAGTTGATGATGATGTAGTTGATGATGTTGATGATGATGTAGTTGATGATGATGATGGTGATCATGATGATGGTGATCATGATGATGATGGTGATGATGATGGTGATGATGGTGATCATGATGGTGATCATGATGATGATGGTGATCATGATGATGGTGATGGTGGTGATCATGATGATGGTGATCATGATGATGGTGATCATGATGATGGTGATCATGATCATGGTGATCATGATCATGATGACGGTGATCATGATGATGATGGTGATCGTGATGATGATGGTGATCGTGATGATGATGGTGATCATGATGATGGTGATCATGATGATGATGGTGATCATGATGATGATGGTGATCATGATGGTGATCATGATGATGGTGATCATGATGATGGTGATCATGATGATGGTGATCATGATGATGGTGATCATGATGATGGTGCTCGCCACCCACCCCCTCGTGTGCCACAGTGCCTGGAACAGCCTTCATCGGGTGCTGCTGCTACTCGCTTACTAACAGCACTTGCCCCTACTGTCTGTTAGAGGCTACACGGGGGAGCTTTGTGTGTGAGCTGTTCGCTAACAGCACTTGCCCCTACTGTCTGTTAGAGGCTACACGGGGGAGCTTTGTCTGTGTGTGAGCTGCTCGCTAACAGCACTTGCCCCTACAGTCTGTTAGAGGCTACACGGGGGAGCTTTGTCTGTGTCTCATAGCTGCTATCCACTAACAGCACTTGCCCCTACTGTCTGTTAGAGGCTACACGGGGGATCTTTGTCTGTGTCTGTGTGTGAGCTGCCAGCTAACAGCACTTGCCCCTACTGTCTGTTAGACGCTACACGGGGGAGCTTTGTCTTTGTATGAGAGGGTTCAGTGTTATCCAAGTGTTGATCATCATCACGGTTTGTGTGGGAGGGATCAATCAGAATGTGGAGGCGTTTGTCCGATTAAAAAGCCGTCGAGTCAAATCGAGACCACTTATCGCCCGTGTTGTAGTGTAGTGTATAGTGTAGTGTATAGTGTAGTGTATAGTGTATGGTGTAGTGTATAGTGTAGTGTGTAGTGTATAGTGTAGTGTATAGTATAGTGTAGTGTATAGTGTAGTGTATAGTGTGTAGTGTAGTGTATAGTAGTGTATAGTGTAGTGTAGTGTATAGTAGAGTGTAGTGTGTAGTGTAGTGTATAGTGTAGTGTATAGTAGTGTATAGTGTAGTGTATAGTGTTTTATAGTGTAGTATAATGGAGTATAGTGTAGTAGTGTAGTGTATAGTGTAGTGTATGATAGTGTAGTCTGTAGTGGAGTGTATATCGTGGTGTATTATAGTGTAGTAGTGTCTTATAGTGTAGTGTGTAGTGGAGTCCATAATGCGGTGTATTATAGCGGAGTGTATTATAGTGGTGTATAGTAGTGTATAGTCTAGTATAGTATAGTGTTTTAGTGTAATGTATAGTATAGTGCATTATAGTGTAGTGTATTATTGTGTATGCGTATATCATTATAGCGTATCGTATAGCATAGTATCACAGTGTAGTGCGTAATATATAGCATTAACAAGCACCACATTGCCTTCGAGTTTTCAGAGTCTGCCAGTGTTGCAGCGAGTTAACGTAACACGAAGTCCCTCGCGACCCCATCACGAGTGGTCGCCACGGTGGCTGGGATGATGTTAACTCCCTCGCCCGGTACGCAGGAGGTCGTGGGGTTGCTCCTTTAAATGTCCACGTGATGATGATTGATGATGATGACGAGAATCCACTCGGTTGAGCTGCACTCTTTGGTTCTGTGCGGTAAAGTCACGTAGGTAAAAAACAAAAATTAAACAATAAAATTCTCACGACGTTTCGGCCACAGCACAAGTAGCCTTCATCGGGCGAAGGGACCGGACTGTCCAGAGGACAGCGTTGGAGTGAGCTGTCATCTGTGATAGTCAGGTCCTATCTTACCCCGTCCGTGAGCTCAAGAGCTCCATAGCTCATCGGATTTCCTCCGGCTAGTCATACACACAGCAGAGTGTTTAGATGATTTTTTTTGCTGCCGCAGATCGTCCCCGACTTACGGCGGTCCCCGACTTACGATGTTTCGATCTTACGATACGATAAAATTGTCAAATATTTTAAATTTCGCGCGGCAGGCAAAGGCAGCAGCGTACGATGTACGATAACTGGATGTACGCGTGTTTACAGCTTTTTTTTTTAGAGCAGATAGGATTGTTTCCTGAAAAAAGCTTTGTATTAAATTTCAGCTCGTACATAGTAGGCTAAGAATTTACCTCGTCTTTTTGTTTACTTTACATTTTACTGTGCAGTACAGTATTGTAATTAATAACTACATACGGTATATAGTTTATACAGAACGGTACTGTACATTGCTCTGTTTTGCTCAATTATCACCGTTCTTTAAGACTCCTGGGTAGGCTAAGGCCATCTTCGACTTACGATATTTTCGACTTACGATGATGGGGGTCGTCGTAACGTATCTCCATCGTAAGTCGGGGACTACCTGTATCGTAAGTCGGGGACTGCCTTATCGTAAGTCGGGGGCTTCCTGTATCGTAAGTCGGGGACTACCTGTATCGTAAGTCGGGGACTGCCTTATCGTAAGTCGGGGACTTCCTGTATCGTAAGTCGGGGACTGCCTGTATCGTAAGTCGGGGACTACCCTGTATTTCGATGATTTTGCTGCTTTAGATTTTCACACGACGGCGTTTTAGCCACTTTGTGTGAGCGGTTATCCATTTGTGATAGCCTTGGTCGCTACTGACAGACAAGTTACATAGCTCCAATGGGGCTTTGGCCTGGTTATAATATGGATGGTTTAGTTTTGTATTTGTAAGTGTCCGGGTGATTTGACCTGTACGTTGCGCTAATGTCGCGTGCGTTGTTATAATGTTCTGTGAGTCAAAGAGCTTTGTAGCTCATCAGATTTCCTCCTGCAGCAATAACTACAGAAAAATATTTTGATTAATTCGCTGCTATTCTTGTCCACGTGACGATGATTAAGCCACTTTGTGTTTGAGCGGCTGTCCGTTTGTGGTGGGTCGCTTCTGAATGACAGGTTACACGTAGCTTGGTGCGAGGCTTTGCCCTGGTTATGATGGGGGAGATGGCTTAGTGTTGTATTTGTGAGTGCCTGGGCGATTGTTTAACCAGTCTTGTACTTTGCACTGCTGCTATCGGTGTTTGTGTCACAACAACGAGCGGAGCGCCGGGTGGCTAAAGCACAGCAGGTTGGCAACACAGTAGGGGGCACAGGTGGTGCATCAGCCAGTCATCTCAGTCAGTCGACCTGTGGCACTTGGGTCTACCCCGTGACCTCCTGCCCGCGGGCGTTTCGACACTTCACGTGGCCTCAAGGTGCACATGGCCTGGCACAAGCGTCGTTGTGATGTCACGGCCACTTAGTGGCGAATGGCGGTTGTTGTTGTTGTCACGTTCTTAGGGGCCATCCATTCAGTACGTACGCATGGAGGGGGGGGGGGTTAACCCAAATGCGTACGCTTGCGTATGGGGGGGTGGGGTCTACTGACAATGTACGTACGCATAGGTAAACGGGGGGGGAGGTGAAGCCTCGATAATAATAATTTGTCTGCATTGGCCTTCAAATGAGCCACAGTTCAGTTTCTTCAGCTGTCAGACAACAAGCACTAGCGGGAGAAGTGGGACTGACTGTGAGAGAGGTGTCACTCGTACGCCACTGTTGCACACCTGAAATGAAGGACGTGGGCAGGTGGGCACGTGCTCGAAATCGAGGGCGAACGCATTCATTGTGGTTAATCTGTAAGACGCAACAGCACGTGGTGTTCACGCGCGGCGATCCTTGAACCGAGTCGCCATTAACCACGTGGCTGGTGTACAGGCGCGGTCATTCAATAACCTTGCCAGCCACCTACAGGGCCCAATTCAGTCATCGCATGCCGCTGTACACACGTGCATTGACGCACCGCACAGCACATGAGGAACTTTCACGGAGCCACACTTTTACTCCCTTGCTGCACGAGGAAATCATTTAAAAGAGTGGTCCCTTCCAAATGTGCCACACCACCGTACCCCTGACTGCGAGCCATCACGCTGCTGTGCTTGAGCCTGGACGTATGCGTGCGTTGACTGAATCCCTGTTAATGCGTCACCCGTTCGACTGGGTTCAGTCGGCGTTTGAACCTTTGCGGACGCTCGACAAACTTTTTAAAGGTACTCAACTTAATGATCGAATGAGAGCCAGCGGTGGACTATCTGTTTGCTTCAACATTATTCATCTTCTTTGGTTCTTTCGGTAAAGTCACCACGTAGAATGAGAATGAAATAATAAAATGAAACAATAAAATTCTCACGACGTTTCGGCTGAAACGACGTGAGCATTTTATTGTTTTATTTTATTGTTTTATTCTCATTCTACGTGGTGGCGACTTTACCGAAAGAACCAAAGAAGATGAATCCTTGCAGTCACGAAAGCTTTAAATCGAAATGTTATTCATCCTTGGTCGTTTCTGCGTGGACGAAATATCGGCCGTTCTATAGGATTCGGGGGGGGTGCCGTCAAGCGTACTGTTGTATACGGCCCCTTTCCCCCCACAATTAATATCAATAAGAATATTTGCCGATATATCTTTTTTTTGTTAATAGCAACCGAAGTAACAAATGAAAACACGCAAAACCCAGACTCACAGCAAGGAGCAGACGGAGATCGTGAAAAGACCAATTGTAAATAAATAAACAACTCCGGGGCAAAGAGGGCTTAGCGACATATCGGTAGAATCACCAGATTTGTTGTTGGCCTGACTGGTTGTGCATCACTTAATTGTTTTTATTAGGTTTGTTGAATGCTCTTCTCTCATCTTCTTGTGGTATTTACCTCCGCGCAGTTTAGCGCTCTCTACGTGTCGTGTTTATGTCACCCCGTGTGCTCCCTCGCTATTTGTGTTTTTTTTTGCACCTGATGAAGATCGCTTGTGTTGCGGTCGAAACGTCGCGATTGATTGCTTTTCATTTAAATTTCATGGCATTTCTACGTACGTGACTTTACCGAAAACAAAAAAAACGAACGAGTAACTTATGCAGTCACGAAAGCTTTAATTCTCTAGTAACGATTTCACAAACAAACCTATTTCATGTAACACGGCCTTCGGGGGGGGTCACCAAGAGGTAAGGAGGAATTCCAAGCTTGTGAGTTCGCCCCATCACCCCCCTTCCCCCTTCCGTCAGCGCAGACAAACCAACGCATACAAGCGATTTAAACAATTTTCCGCTTATTTTGCTATTTAAACAACGGTTGAAGTTCAAAATTCAACGACAAGAATAAGCTAACATTATCGATCCTCACACTCACTCCAATTAACAACCAGGCCACCATCCACGTCAGCGAATCATCGCCCGTTTATTAATGCGATACTAAATGTCATTTTCACCTTTAAGAATTTTCTGCACGACCTGGCCGAAGCGTCAAGAGTAATCCTGGCAGTCCGAGTTAAGTCAAAGCGAATTCTCTAACCTCAGGGCATCAATAATAAGAGACAAGTAAATGATAACTCGGACGCAAAAATAGCACAGACCCAACCGGGGCACGGACAGAGAGCAAGTTAATAACAATGTGAAAATCACAAAAATCTTGGGGAACATATAAACAAATAATACTGATGCAGTGTTAAATCCAGGGTTATCCAGCAGGGGATGAATCGGACGGTTCAAGCTTACGAAAACCAGGATAAACTGTGTTCCAGAGAGACCCCGGTCGCCTTTGTCTTCCCGCAGCGCGGGAGAGCAAGGAATAATGCCAGAGCCAAGGAATTATCGCACAGGCCATCTGCGCCCGCGGAAGAACGATGGCTTAATAAACAACAACACGCACACACCAGAGAGACGGCACCCCCCCGCACAAGCAGAGAGAGAGAGATCAGGGGAGGAGGGGGCAGGCAGGCGGGGGGGGGGGGGGAATTCCTTCGAGCTACGCAGCGTCCATCAGCGGAAACCCAGCGAACAAATTTTCGTTAAAAGAAAATTACAGTAGAATGAGAATAAAATAATGAAATGAAATAAAAGACGATAAAATTCTCACGACGTTTCGGCCACAACACAGGTAACGTCGTGAGAATGTAATTGTCTTATTTTATTAATTTATTATTTTATTCTCATTCTACGTGGTGGTGACTTTACCGGAAGAACCAAAGAAGATGAATCCTTGCAGTCACGAATAGCTTTACATCGAAAATGACAATACATAGTGTCACACAGAACATTGATGCTAACGCTATACACCTTAAATTGCGATGCACCTTGCCCGCTACCCGACCTCACAAACGCCAAGGAGTACAAATTTCAACAATCGAGAGGCTTATCTCTTGGCTCAGGATATCGGAAATAAGATGATATCAATGATCAAGATTACGCACGGAATGACGAAAATTAATAAATCCTGAGGGAGGGTCAGGATGACAGGGTAAATCACAAACCTTGTTAAACATAAAACACCAAATTATATTTGAGCGACGTTAAACCGAGGGCTAGCCAGAGAGAGAAAGAGAACCTCCCGGCCGTCTTTGTCTTCCCGCAGCACGTGATAAGAATATGCATACGCTCAAGAGAGCATCTTCCCTCGTGAAAATAAAAATCAAATACCTTGAGTCACGGACAGAATCGTAACTGCGAGTGGTACGGTACCAAATGTGATAAAAATAAATGTTAAACTTTAAAAGCCTTAACCCACCCGTTGTGTGTAGGGTAAGTCACGTAGGGAGGGCTCAACCGGACGGGAAGGCTCAGCCCTCCCCCCAGATCGTATAATGCAGACAAAGGGGTGCCTTCGGGATAACTCGGAGCATCTGTGTTTTTTCCGATGGTTTATGGAAAGAGGAGGGCAACGAACAGAACCATGACATAAATGACACAACAACAACAACAACAACCGCCATTCGCCACTAAGTGGCGGTGACGTCACCACGACGCTTGTGCCAGGCCATGTGCACCTTGAGGCCACGTGAAGTGTCGAACGCGCGCTGGCAGGAGGTCACGGGGCAGACCAAGGTGCCACGGGTCGACTGAGATGACTGAGATGACTGGCTGGTGCACCACCTGTGCCCCCTACTGTGCCAACCTGCTGTGCTTTAGCCACCCGGCGCTCCGCTCGTTGTTGTGAGCGTCGCTCCTCCGCCCTCCGTTGTTGTTGGAGGGCGACTGCCTCCAACTGCCCAGCAGCAGCGTCCTTCACGAGCCTCCTCCACTGAGGCCGATCTTGACACCGCTGGTACCAGTCATCGCCAAGTCCACTCAGCTCCACGTCCTCCTGTACCACGTCACTCCATCTCTTCTCTAGCCCGTGCCGCGCCCATTTAGCCCCCTCGATCCGGCCGAACAAAAGCTGTTTCGACATGCGGTGGATGGGCATGCGGGCTACATGACCCAGCCAACGCAGCCTTGCCTGCCGTAGGAGCTCACCGATGGGACCGTGCCCAGATCTTGCAAGAATTTGTGAGCTCCTCACACAATGCAGCCTGGTTAAACCCAGGATGGATCGTAGGCAGGCTAGCCTAAATGTTTCTAACCGGCGAAGATGTTCCATTAGGGGGGTCCATTAATTAATTACCACTAAACTACGGATAAATGACACACACACTGACACACATACGGACACACACACTCCAGACCACGACACACAGCTAAATCAAAAGGAGCTCCGCCCCTTGCAAGAAGGCGGAGCCAGAAGGAGAAATTTTAACATGAAAAGGAGGCCCGCGAGCATTGAAATCAGATCATGGACCAGCGGACCAGCTCATCATCAGCCAGCAGAAGGAGACGACGACCATCAGAAGATCAGCCACCACCGGCGCAGAAGAAGTCTCCACAACTCGCCAGAATGGCGAGACTCGCTGCTTAGCTACGTGCCATGCCGTGCGAGTTCAACATCATCAGAAGAAGCTAGACGAGAACCCCAGCATCAGCCACCAAGGGGGCGGAAAGGGTCGCACGTTGACCCAACCGGCCATCAACGAACGAGCGCCGAGGCAGCTGCGACACGTGCTGTGAGCGCCACCTACCGACGGAACACCGCGCCTAACTCGACTGCTGTGAAAGAAGAAATCAACTATACGCATGACGCACTCTGCCCCCCCCCCCCCCACCACCGCACGACAAACCTGGCGTCTGCCTTCACACAAATAATTAATTCCGAACACTGGCCTACTCAACATAATCCACGTCACTCGAAGCATACACGAGTCATTAACAAAAAAGGCTAATCCTCAAGTACGTGAGCCGTCAGTGGCCGTCAAGGTATCGCGGCAGACCGAGTGAACACAATCCGTCGTCTGTAAGCACATTAATCATTTTTCTTTCTTCTTAATTCGTTTGTTTGGGTTGCACGTCTAATCGCGTAAAATACCAATGGATTCATCAATACGAATGCATCCTTGACACCTTCGCCACGGAGCTACGCTCACTCATCAGGCGATCTGTCCACAATTAATTAAAGTTGGCCTAAGTTAAGAATCTCTGGGGAGAGCACGCGCACCATCGCACGCCTTTACTCCAAGCCATTTTTTTCTAAATCATATGAATGAGCATGATGAATCCATTGACGTGTATTTGTGCCTTTGGGAATAATAACTTGTTTTGATTGCCTTTTCGTATGAATGTCGTCACATAATTTTTAAGGACCTTTCGTTCATAATCGCCGCACGTGCTCATGTTACACTGCATAATAATCAATTGCTCTGATACCCAGTAACAACGTGATAAGAATTTGCATTGAGGGTTGCATATGGATTCATGAATGAGTGCAGTACTGTGTGGCCAATTTCAAGTATACGAATTTGCATATTGTAGGGTTAAGGTTTTTTGTGTAGAATAGCATGCATGTTTTAACGACTCTCTCTCTCACCAACTGAGCTCGCATTACGCGGTGGAATGAATCACGTGTGCCGTTGCCAAAGTGAAACAACGCAATCGTTGGCGGTTACCGTATCGATACTGTGTTGAAAATTCCAAGATTGAGGAGTTCGCATATTATATTAGAGCTAAGGTTTCATTTAGAATAAATTGCTTGAACACGGAAGTTTGGTGCGTTTCCTTCCCGTTTCATGCATAATAATCTTATTTATGAGAACTGTATTCCGCGTTGAGATCTCAATTGGAGACCTGACATAAACACACTAATACACTCAGTAAATGTTAAAGCGAGAATAATTGTATTACCGAGCGTTAATAATAAAGCGGAGCTTACTCTGGCATACTCGCATCACACCGGTATAGCTTCACGCGATTAATTGTATGATCCCGATTGATAACCCGGCCCTCGTCAGCGAGGCGGGGCCTAATTATCGTAACGGCTTTCATTAGCATAATCACACCCACTCGCATAAATTAATACGATTATCTTTCGAATTAGCATAATGCGTGCGCATAATTACACCGATTAGCATAATTTCGGATAATTACGCAATTTTCCTAATTTCATTTAATTTTTATTATTTTCATCAAAATTTTCATAACCGACATATACAACAGTACGTACGCAGGTTTGGTGGGGGGGGGGGGCGGGGTAAAAAGTCCGCGTGCGGACAGGGTAGGGGTCAAGTTTTGACGGATTTTTCCGTACCTACTCAATGGCCGCCGTCCTCCCGACTCCTCCGTCACGATCGCGCTACTGCTCCCCGACTGCTCTGTCGGGTTCGGGCTACCGCCCCCCCCCCCCCCCAATGCCTCGCTCCCCTGTACCCCCCGACTTTGCTGCTGCCCCCCGCGTATTCGCGATTCAATCGGTGGGGGCCCGACCGCTCTACGCTTACGACCCGCCGCTCGGGCTCAGGGGCGGACGTGCTGCGGGGAGTGCCACCCGAGGAGTGAAACCCCGTCCCGTGCGTGTAAACACAAAAGGGGCACAAGCGCGCCGACGCGCGACTCCGCGGCCGCCCCGAGCCCCCACGCACGGGACCCGGGGTCGGGGGTCAGAAGTCGGGGGGGCGTCCACCGTGCGCGCGCCGCCGATTGGAGGGAGTCGCTCCGGCCCCGATTTAAAGGGCCGTTTTAAAACAGCCGCGCGAGCACGCGGACACCAGGCGCTCTACCGAACGGTCGGATGCAGTTACCGCGCGCCCCGGTGACCCGACCAACGACACTCCGCCCTCCTTCCCGCGCTCACAGAGACCACACGACACGGTTTATGCTCTCCTGGCGAATTATTTCTCCGCAACAAATCCGACGTAGCTCAGGGTGCCAACGTGGGTCAGCGGACGCTAGTCTATCCCTCGGTTGACCGGGACTTAACCCTGACCTACCTCTCGCAACCTATCCGGCCGGGCGCTCCCTTATTCTGCCGTGGTTATTTAGCCCAAAGTCACCTCTCCCTCGCTTACGCTTGCTCCCACTCCGATGCGCCGGAAGCTGCGGAAGGGCGATGCCGGGCGTCGTCTCCGTGGAGAATTGGGCCTGGCTGGCTCCAACACCCCGCTGATCTCGATGCCTTGAGGAACACTACCCCGTCACTCCCTGGTTTCACCCCCTTTTATCGTTCTCCCTCACATCAAAGGGCACCGCGCTGCCCGGCCCCCCCCCCCCCGCTGGCCTCCCGTCCAATCAGGGGCCCGGATTTTCCCGCTCTTTTGACAGTCGGATCCCGGCTCTGGTGACGTCACCGCGGTGGTCCCCCTCGACGTCCGCTTTTCTGCTCCTCCCGCTACCGGCCCGCTTGACCCGCGCTGCGTTGTTGCGTTTCCACCCGCGGCGGCTCAACCGCCGCTGCCGTGACCGCGCGATTGCACTCCCAGGTCACGGCGCTGCGGGGCACGTCAGCCTCGGGGGCGGGTTCGCCCAGTTCCCCGGCCGTGGGAAACCACGGGAGCTTGATCCCGTCGGGGGCTTCCGTACGAAAACCCGCCGGCAAGGTGACTCCCCCCTTCGGGCCCTACGTGGGACGGCGAGCGGCGTTCCGGTGCCGTCGCTCCTTGGGGGCGGCGTCACGGCGGTGGGCACGGCCCAGACGGGAGCGGCTCCGTGGCTGCGGCACCGCAGATTGTCCCCTTACACCACCCCCCTCCCCCCCCTCCCCAGATTTTCTCCCGCAGTCATGAATACAATAGAGTTTTTCGATCGCTGTGCTGCTGCAGATTTCTAGATTTGAAGCTTTCGTGACTGCGAGGATCCACACTCTTTGGTTCTATTCGGTTAACGTCGCGTAGGTAAAAAAATAAAACGACAAAAATCACGACGTTTCGGCCACAACACAAGCGGCCTTCATCAGGTGAAGGGTCCAGGCTGTCTGGAGGACAGCGCTGGAGTAGATGTCCACACGACGACGATGATGATGATGGTGACGATTTAGCCACTTTGTGAGTGGCTGGTTATCCATTTGTAGGTGTGCAGGGTCGCTTCTGAGAGATAAGTTACAAAGTTCAGTGGTAGGATGGGGGGGGGTGGGTGGATGAGTGTTGTACTTGCGAGTGTCTGGGTGATATGTTTAACCCGTCTTGGACTTTGCACCACGGCTATCGGTGTTTGTGTCACTGTGGTTGTTATTGTCACGTTCTTACCCCGTGGCCCGCTACTGCACAGGTCTGTGAGTTAAAAGAGCTTCATGGCCCTTCGGATTCCTCCTGCTGCAGTATAAATAAAACATATTTCTGATTCTGCATTCGTTCCCGGGGTCCGTTCGTAAGTGGAGGTGTTCGTAAGTCGAAGCGCCTTTTTTCAGTGGAAGTGCCTGTAAGTCGATGTGGTCATAAGTCGAGGTGTTTGTAAGTCGAGGTGTTCGTAAGTCGAAGCGCCTTTTTTCAGTGGAAGTGCCTGTAAGTCGATGTGGTCATAAGTCGAGGTATTTGTAAGTCGAGGTGTTTGTAAGTCGAGGTGTTCGTAAGTCGGTACAAAACTTATTGGTTCTTTTGGTAAAGTAACGTAGATATATATTCTTGGTTCTTTCGGTAAAGTCACGTAGAAGGGAAACAATAAAACAATAAAAATATAAAATAAGAACCAAGAATATGAATCCCTGCAGTCACGAAAGCTTTATATCAAAATTTAACGTAGATATGTTCAAAAAAATAATAAAAATAACAGAAAACCACGCAATCGGTGGGCGTAGTTTATATTCTTTCTTTGAACCTATCTCCGTGACTTTACCGAAAGACCCAAGAATATTACTTTCTGCAGTTAGGAAAGCTTCGAGTGAAGATTCAAAACAATGTACAGTACTGTAATGTACTGTATTTAAATAGACCATGAGACCCTCCCCTCCCTCCATGGGCGCGGCCATATTGGCAATGCCGCTTGACGTCACGTCCGCCGGATGAAGCGGAAATGACTTGCGGGTGGGGGTGGGGTCAGCGGGGCGGGGTGAGCGGGTAAGGGACGGGGGGAGGTGGGCGTGGCTGACGAGGTTGGCGGGGGCGGGGCTGGCGTTGGTTGCAGTGGCGGGGTGGGCGGGGTTTGGCTGGGGCGTCGCTGCCGTTGGTTGGAGGGGCGGGGTGGGCGGGGCTGGCGGTGCTAACGGGAGCGAGGCGACCCCGGGGGAGGGGGCCGGGCGACCCGGGGGGGTGGGGCGGGGCGACCCGGGGGGGCGGGGCGACCCGGGGGGGGGCGGGGGCGTCGCTGCCGTTGGTTGGAGGGGCCGGGTGGGCGGGGCTGGCGGTGCTAACGGGAGCGAGGCGACCCCGGGGGAGGGGGCCGGGCGACCCGGGGGGGTGGGGCGGGGCGACCCGGGGGGGCGGGGCGACCCGGGGGGGTGGGGCGACTCTAGGGGGCGGGGCGACCCGGGGGGGGGGCGGGGGCGTCGCTGCCGTTGGTTGGAGGGGCCGGGTGGGCGGGGCTGGCGGTGTTAACGGGAGCGAGGCGACCCCGGGGGGGGCGTGGCAACCCTGAGGGGGCGGGGCTATTTCCGCCGAGCCCTCGATCATGACTTCGTGGATCAGAGCGGCGACTTTTTTGGCATCGCCGTCTCGGCTCTGGTGTCAGAGGAGGCCCTCCTCACTCCTCTCCTCATCATCCTCCTCCTCATCATCCTCCTCCTCATCCTCGTCATCCTTCTCTACTCTGCAAGGGGTACAGGCAGACCCACACCGCTTTGCGCAGCGCCCAGGATGCACGCGAAAGTTTGCAACACTTTGTAGATTATTTTAAAAACATATATATTTTTTATTTTTTTGTCTGTCTCGTGCCATTTTTCTTTTTGTGTCTTTTACCGAATGTCAACGTCCCCCTCCCCCAACACCACCGAGCTACACAGAGACCCATAGACACGTAGAGATACACAGAGACCCATAGAGATACATAGAGACCCATAGACACGTAGAGATACATAGAGACCCATAGACACGTAGAGATACATAGAGACCCATAGACACGTAGAGATACACAGAAACCCATAGAGATACATAGAGACCCATAGACACGTAGAGATACATAGAGACCCATAGACACGTAGAGATACATAGAGACCCATAGACACGTAGAGATACATAGACACGTAGAGATACATAGAGACCCATAGACACGTAGAGATACACAGAGACCCATAGAGATACATAGAGACCCATAGACACGTAGAGATACATAGAGACCCATAGACACGTAGAGATACATAGAGACCCATAGACACGTAGAGATACACAGAAACCCATAGAGATACATAGAGACCCATAGACACGTAGAGATACATAGAGACCCATAGACACGTAGAGATACATAGAGACCCATAGACACGTAGAGATACATAGACACGTAGAGATACATAGAGACCCATAGACACGTAGAGATACACAGAGACCCATAGAGATACATAGAGACCCATAGACACGTAGAGATACATAGAGACCCATAGACACGTAGAGATACATAGAGACCCATAGACACGTAGAGATACACAGAGACCCATAGAGATACATAGAGATACATAGAGACCCATAGACACGTAGAGACACATAGAGACCCATAGACACGTAGAGATACATAGACACGTAGAGATCCATAGAGACCCACAGACACGTAGAGATACACAGAGACCCATAGAGATGCATAGAGACCCATAGACACGTAGAGACACATAGAGACCCATAGACACGTAGAGATACATAGACACGTAGAGATCCATAGAGACCCACAGACACGTAGAGATACACAGATACCCATAGACACGTAGAGATACATAGACACGTAGAGATACATAGAGACCCATAGACACGTAGAGATACACAGAGACCCATAGAGATACATAGAGATACATAGAGACCCATAGACACGTAGAGACGCATAGAGACCCAAAGACACGTAGAGATACATAGACACGTAGAGATACATAGAGACCCACGGACACGTAGAGATACACAGAGACCCATAGACACGTAGAGATACATAGAGACCCACAGACACGTAGAGATACACAGAGACCCATAGACACGTAGAGATACATAGAGACCCATAGACACGTAGAGATACATAGAGACCCATAGACACGTAGAGATACACAGAGACCCATAGACACGTAGAGATACACAGAGACCCATAAACACGTAGAGATACACAGAGACCCATAGACACGTAGAGATACATAGAGACCAGAGACCCATAGACACGTAGAGATACATAGAGACCCATAGACACGTAGAGATGCACAGAGACCCATAGACACGTAGAGATACATAGAGACCCATAGACACGTAGAGATACATAGAGACCCATAGACACGTAGAGATACACAGAGACCCATAGACACGTAGAGATACACAGAGACCCATAGACACGTAGAGATACATAGAGACCCATAGACACGTAGAGATACATAGACACGTAGAGATACATAGAGACCCATAGACACGTAGAGATACACAGAGACCCATAGACACGTAGAGATACACAGAGACCCATAGACACGCAGAGATACATAGAGACCCATAGACACGTAGAGATACACAGAGACCCATAGACACGTAGAGATACATAGAGACCCATAGACATGTAGAGATACATAGAGACCCATAGACACGTAGAGATACATATAGACCCATAGACACGTAGAGATACATAGAGACCCATAGAGATACATAGAGACCCATAGACACGTAGAGATACATAGAGACCCATAGACACGTGGAGATACACAGAGACCCATAGACACGTAGAGATACATAGAGACCCATAGACACGTAGAAACACATATAGACCCATAGACACGTAGAGATACATAGAGACCCATAGACACGTAGAGATACATAGAGACCCATAGACACGTAGAGATACATAGAGACCCATAGACACGTAGAGATACATAGACACGTAGAGATACATAGAGACCCATAGACACGTAGAGACCTTTTTATGTATGTTACACTCCTATCATTGTGTGTTTTGTGCCGTGTGTGATGTGTTTTGTGCTGTGTACACGTGTTGTGTACACGTGTATACATGTGTACACGTGTACATGTGTTGTGTACCATCATCTGGTCGAACTAAATTTGAGAGACAAAACACAGACACGGAGACACACAGACACAGAGAGACACACAGAGACACACATAGACAACAACAACAACCGCCATTCGCCACTAAGTGGCGGTGACGTCACCACGACGCTTGTGCCAGGCTATGTTCACCCTGAGGCCACGTGAAGTGTCGAACGCCCGCTGGCAGGAGATCACGGGGCAGACCCAGGTGCCACGGGTCGACTGACTGAGATGACTGGCTGATGCACCACCTGTGCCCCCTACTGTGCCAACATGCTGTGCTTTAGCCACCCGGCGCTCCGCTCGTTGTTGTGAGCGTCACTCCTCCGCCCTCCGTTGTTGTTGGAGGGCGACTGCCTCCAACTGCCCAGTAGCAGCGTCCTTCACGAGCCTCCTCCACAGAGGCCGATCTTGACACCGCTGGTACCAGTCATCGGCAAGTCCACTCAGCTCCACGTCCTCCTGTACCACATCACTCCATCTCTTCTCTAGCCCGTGCCGCGCTCCCTCGATCCGGCCGAACAAAAGCTTTTTCGGCATGCGGTGGCTGGGCATGCGGGCTACATGACCCAGCCATCGCAGCCTTGCCTGCCAGAGGAGCTCACCGATGGGACCTTGCCCAGATCTTTCAAGGATTTGTGAGCTCACACAATCCAGCCTGGCTAAACCCAGGATGGATCGTAGGCAGGCCAGCCTAAATGTTTCTAACCGGCGAAGATGTTCCATTAAGGGGGTCCACGTTTCGCAAGCGTAGAGAAAAGACACACAGAGAGAGACACAGAGACACAGAGACACACACAGAGACACAGACACACAGAGAGAGACACACAACACAGAGACACAGAGAGAGACACAACACAGACACACAGAGAGAGACACAACACAGACACAGAGAGAGAGATAACACAGACACACTGAGAAAGAGACAACACAGACACACAGAGAGAGACACACAACACAGACACACAGAGAGACACACAACATAGACACACAGAGAGAGACACAGAGAGAGACACACAACACAGACACACAGAGAGACACACACAACACAGACACACAGAGAGACACACAACATAGACACACAGAGAGACACACAGACACACAGAGAGAGACACACAACACAGACAGAGACAACACAGACACAGAGACACAGAGAGACACACAACATAGACACACAGAGAGACACACACAG
This sequence comes from Petromyzon marinus, assembly GCF_048934315.1. Classification (NCBI taxonomy): domain Eukaryota; kingdom Metazoa; phylum Chordata; class Hyperoartia; order Petromyzontiformes; family Petromyzontidae; genus Petromyzon; species Petromyzon marinus. The sequence goes on along the minus strand of NW_027423428.1, from coordinate 8,355 downwards.
ACACACAGAGAGACACAACACAGAGACACAGAGAGAGACACAACACAGACACACAGAGAGACACACAGAGAGACAACACAGACACAGAGAGAGACACAGAGACACAGAGAGAGAGACAACACAGACACACATTGAGAGACACACAACACAGACACACAGAGAGAGACACAACACAGACAGAGAGACAACACAGACACAGAGAGAGAGACAACACAGACACAGAGACACACAGAGAGACACACACAACACAGACACACAGAGAGACAACACAGAGACACACAGAGAGACAACACAGACACACAGAGAGACAACACAGACACACAGAGAGACAACACAGACACACAGAGAGACAACACAGAGACACACAGAGAGACACACAGAGAGACACACAGAGACACAACACACAGACACACAGAGAGAGACACAACACAGACACACAGAGACACAACACAGACACACAGAGAGACAACACAGAGACACACAGAGAGACAACACAGACACACAGAGACACACAACACACAGACACACAGAGAAACACACAACATAGACACACAGATAGACACACACAACACAACACAGACACACAGAGAGAGACACACAACACAGACAGAGAGAGACAACACAGACACACAGAGAGACACACAACACAGACACAGAGAGACACAACAGAGACACACAGAGAGACACACAACACAGACAGAGAGAGACAACACAGACACACAGAGAGACACACACAACACAGACACACACAGAGACACACAACACAGACACACACAGAGAGACACACAACACAGACACACAGAGAGACACACACAACACAGACACACACAGAGAGACACACAACACAGACACACAGAGACACACACAACACAGAGATAGAGAGAGACAACACAGACACACAGAGAGACACAGAGACACACAGAGAGAGACACACAACACAGACACACAGAGAGAGACACACAACACAGACAGAAAGAGAGACAACACAGAGACACACAGAGATACAACACAGACACAGAGAGACACACAGAGACACAGAGACACGCAACACACAGACACACAGAGAGAGACACAACACAGACACACATAGAGACACACAACACAGACACACAGAGAGACACACAACACAGACACACAGAGAGACAACACAGACACACACAGAGAGACACACAACACAGACACACAGAGAGACAACACAGACACACACAGAGAGACACAACACAGACACAGAGAGACACACAACACAGACACACACAGAGACACACAACACAGACACAGAGAGATACACACAACATAGACACACAGAGAGACACACACAACACAGACACACAGAGAGCGACACACAACACAGACACAGAGAGAGACACAACACAGAGACACACAGAGAGACACAACACAGAGAGAGAGAGAGAGAGACACACACAGAGACACACACAGAGAGACAACACAGACACACAACACAGACACACAGAGTGAGACACACAGACACAGACACACAGAGAGACACACAACACAGACACAGAGAGAGACACACAACATAGACACACAGAGACACACAACACAGACACACAGAGAGAGACACACAGAGACACACAGAGACACAACACAGACACACAGAGACACACAGAGAGAGACACACAACACAGACACACAGAGAGAGACACACAACACAGACACAGAGAGACACACAACACAGACACACACAGAGAGACACAACATAGACACACAGAGAGACACACAACACGGACACACACAGATAGACACACAACACAGACACACACAGATACACACACAACACAGACACACAGAGACCCAATACCTCTGTGTTGAGGCCTTCCATACATAGATAGAGAGAGAGAGTTGGGTCTGCTGTAGCAGAGGCATCAGTATGTCAATGAAAGACCCAGCAAGAGTGGCACGTTCTCGAGAGAGAGTTGAGTGGAAATCCACCCCCGAAGCCAAACGAGGGAAAGAAGGCAGAATGGCCCAATGAGAGGGCCTCGTAACAACATGTTTAGAGCGAGAGAAATAGTTTGAGAGTCGGCTAACACACAGTTAACGCATAGCCTGGTTGATCACGAGCAAAGTGATGGTGATGATGATGATGATGCTGGTGGTGGTTGTTGTTGTTGTTGACGTTGTGGCCTTCTGGTGTGGTGTGACCCTGCAAGGTGACCATGTCGCGACACACCAACGCACAGCGCATCGATGGGCTGGACAAGAACGTGTGGTGAGTGGTGTGGTGAGTGGTGTGGTGAGTGGTGAGTGGTGTGGTGAGTGGTGTGGTGAGTGGTGTGTGGTGTGGTGTGTGGTGTGGTGAGTGGTGTGGTGTGGTGAGTGGTGTGGTGTGTGGTGAGTGGTGTGGTGAGTGGTGTGGTGAGTGGTGTGTGGTGTGGTGTGGTGAGTGGTGAGTGGTGTGGTGAGTGGTGTGGTGTGTGGTGTGTGGTGTGGTGTGTGGTGAGTGGTGTGGTGAGTGGTGTGTGGTGTGGTGTGGTGAGTGGTGTGTGGTGTGGTGAGTGGTGTGGTGAGTGGTGTGGTGAGTGGTGTGGTGAGTGGTGTGGTGAGTGGTGTGGTGTGTGGTGTGGTGAGTGGTGTGGTGAGTGGTGTGGTGTGGTGTGGTGAGTGGTGTGTGGTGTGGTGTGTGGTGTGGGGTGTGGTGAGTGGTGTGGTGAGTGGTGTGGTGAGTGGTGTGGTGAGTGGTGTGGTGAGTGGTGTGGTGAGTGGTGTGGTGAGTGGTGTGGTGAGTGGTGTTGTGAGTGGTGTGTGGTGTGGTGAGTGGTGTGGTGAGTGGTGTGGTGAGTGGTGTGGTGAGTGGTGTGGTGAGTGGTGTGTGGTGTGTGGTGTGGTGTGTGGTGTGGTGAGTGGTGTGGTGAGTGGTGTGGTGAGTGGTGTGGTGTGGTGAGTGGTGTGGTGAGTGGTGTGGTGAGTGGTGTGGTGAGTGGTGTGGTGTGTGGTGTATGGTGAGTGGTGTGGTGAGTGGTGTGGTGAGTGGTGTGGTGTGGTGTGTGGTGAGTGGTGTGGTGAGTGGTGCGGTGAGTGGTGCGGTGAGTGGTGTGGTGAGTGGTGTGTGGTGAGTGGTGTGGTGAGTGGTGTGTGGTGTGTGGTGTGGTGTGTGGTGTGGTGTGTGGTGTGGTGAGTGGTGTGGTGAGTGGTGCGGTGAGTGGTGTGGTGAGTGGTGCGGTGAGTGGTGTGGTGAGTGGTGTGTGGTGTGTGGTGTGGTGAGTGGTGTGTGGTGTGGTGAGTGGTGTGGTGTGTGGTGTGGTGAGTGGTGTGTGTTGTGGTGTGGTGAGTGGTGTGGTGTGGTGTGTGGTGTGGTGAGTGGTGTGGTGAGTGGTGTGGTGAGTGGTGTGGTGTGGTGAGTTGTGTGGTGAGTGGTGTGGTGTGGTGAGTGGTGAGTGGTGTGGTGAGTGGTGTGGTGAGTGGTGTGGTGAGTGGTGTGGTGAGTGGTGAGTGATGTGGTGTGGTGAGTGGTGTGGTGAGTGGTGTGGTGAGTGGTGCGGTGAGTGGTGCGGTGAGTGGTGCGGTGAGTGGTGCGGTGAGTGGTGCGGTGAGTGGTGTGGTGCGGTGAGTGGTGCGGTGAGTGGTGCGGTGAGTGGTGCGGTGAGTCGTGCGGTGAGTGGTGAGTGGCATTGGGTTGCTCTGCAATCTCCTATGTCACTCGGTACGCCCACACACACACAGACACACACATACACACACACACACAGACACACACACAGACACACACACACACAGACACACACACACACAGACACACACACAGACACACACACACACACAGACACACACACAGACACACACATACACACACACACACAGACACACACACAGACACACACACACACAGACACACACACACACAGACACACACACAGACACACACAGACACACACACAGACACACAGACAGACACACACACAGACACACACACACAGACACACACACACAGACACACACACAGACACACACAGACACACAAACACAGACACACACACAGACACAAAGACAAAGATCCCCCATATAGCCTGTAACATACTGTAGGGGCAAGTGCTGTTAGCGAGCACCTATGAAGGCCGGAACGGTACACGAGGGGGTGGGTGGCCAGCACCACGCCCGACCGCCTTTGTCTCCCTAGTGGCGATGTTCACACACAGCACCAGGTACTCAGTTGAGGCTGAGTCGACCTAGGGGAGGCCCGGGACCGGTTCAGATAATCGTCACTGGTGTTGGCCGTGAGCGGGAGTCAAACCCGGGTCGCCAGGTTCATAGCGCAGTGTAGCGCTAACCGCTACACACACACAGACACACCCGGCTAGCCACCCACCCAGCCAGCCACCCACCCAGCCAGCCACCCACCCAGCCAGCTGCCCACCCACCCACCCAGCTACCCACCCACCCACCCAGCTACCCACCCACCCAGCCACCCACCCACCCAGCCACCCACCCATCCACCCAGCCACCCACCCACCCAGCCACCCACCCACCCAGCCACCCACCCAGCCACCCACCCACCCACCCAGCCACCCACCCACCCACCCAGCCACCCACCCACCCAGCCACCCACCCAGCCACCCACCCAGCCACCCACCCACCCAGCCTGAACAGGCTGTATGGGCAAATGCTGTTAGCGTACCGGTGAATAGGTTAGTGAATGACACGGTGATGACACGGTGATGTCACGGTGATGTCACGGTGATGTCACGGTGATGACACGGTGATGTCACGGTGATGACACGGTGATGACACGATGATGTCACGGTGATGACACGGTGATGACACGGTGATGACACGGTGATGTCACGGTGATGACCCGGCGGTGTTGGTGTTGGTGTTGTCGTGGTGTGGTTCCGGTGGTGGTGGTGGTGGTATTGACCCCTTGGTGGTGTTGGTGTCGTCGTGGTGTGGTTCCGGTGGTGTTGGTGGTGGTATTGACCCCTTGGTGGTGTTGGTGTCGTCGTGGTGTCGTCGTGCCGGTGGCAGGGTGGAGTTTGTGAAGCTGGCCAGGGACTACCCCTCGGTGAACCTGGGCCAGGGCTTCCCGGACTTCGCGGCGCCGGAGTCGGTGACGCGGGCACTGGCGGAGTGTGCTCTCAGCCCGGAGCCGCTCATGCAGCAGTACACGCGCAGCTTCGTGCGTGCACGTTCACTCATTCGTTCACTCATTCACTCATTCATTCACTCATTCACTCATTCACTCATTCATTCACTCATTCACTCGTTCATTCATTCATTCATTCATTCACTCGTTCATTCACTCATTCATTCACTCACTCATTCACTCACTCATTCACTCATTCATTCACTCACTCATTCACTCACTCATTCACTCATTCATTCACTCATTCATTCACTCACTCACTCATTCACTCACTCATTCACTCATTCATTCACTCACTCATTCACTCACTCGCTCATGCAGCAGTACACACGCAGCTTCGTGCGTGCACGTTCACTCATTCGTTCATTCATTCACTCATTCATTCACTCATTCACTCATTCATTCACTCACTCATTAATTCACTCACTCACTCACTCACTCGTTCACTCACTGACTCACTCATTCATTCACTCACTCACTCATTCATTCACTCACTCATTCACTCATTCGTTCACTCATTCATTCACTCATTCACTCACTCATTCACTCACTCGCTCGCTCATGCAGCAGTACACACGCAGCTTCGTGCGTGCACGTTCACTCATTCATTCATTCATTCACTCATTCATTCATTCACTCATTCATTCATTCACTCATTAATTCACTCACTCACTCACTCGTTCACTCGTTCACTCACTGACTCACTCATTCATTCACTCACTCACTCACTCACTCATTCATTCACTCACTCATTCACTCATTCGTTCACTCATTCATTCACTCATTCACTCACTCATTCACTCACTCGCTCGCTCATGCAGCAGTACACACGCAGCTTCGTGCGTGCACGGTCACTCATTCATTCACGCGTTCACTCGTTCATTCACTCATTCATTCACTCACTCACTCATTCACTCACTCACTCACTCATTCACTCATTCACTCACTCATTCACTCACTCATTCACTCACTCATTCACTCACTCACTCACTCGCTCGCTCATGCAGCAGTACACACGCAGCTTCGTGCGTGCACGTTCACTCATTCACTCACTCATTCACTCACTCATTCACTCATTCATTCACTCACTCACTCGCTCGCTCATGCAGCAGTACACACGCAGCTTCGTGCGTGCACGTTCACTCATTCACTCACTCATTCCATCACTCATTCACTCATTCACTCACTCATTCACTTATTCACTCACTCACTCACTCGTTCACTCATTCACTTACTTACTCACTCATTCACTTACTTACTTACTCACTTACTCACTTACTTACTCACTCACTCACTTACTCACTAGCTCACTCGTTCACTCACTCACTCACTCATTCACTCATTCACTCACTCACTCACTCATTCACTCACTCACTCACTCATTCACTCACTCATTCACTCATTCACTCGCTCATGCAGCAGTACACACGCAGCTTCGTACGTGCACGTTCACTCATTCATTCACTCGTTCACTCGTTCACTCACTCGTTCACTCACTCATTCATTCACTCACTCACTCATTCGCTCACTCGCTCACTCATTCACTCTCTCGCTCTATGTCTATCTATCTCCCTCTGTCTCTCTCTCTATCTCTCTCTATCTATCTCCCTCTCTGTCTATCTCTCTCCGTACCCAGGGCCACCCAGCTCTGGTGCGTGCCCTCTCCACCCTCTACTCTGGTGTCCACTACACACACCACACTACACACACCACACTACACACACCACTACACACACCACACTACACACACCACACTACACACACCACACTACACACACCACTACACACACCACACTACACACACCACACTACACACACCACACTACACACACCACACTACACACACCACACCACACACACACCACACTACACACACCACACTACACACACCACTACACACACCACACTACACACACCACACTACACACACCACACTACACACACCACACCACACACACCACACCACACACACCACACACACCACACACACCACACCACACACACCACACTACACACACCACACACACACACCACACTACACACACTACAACACACACACCACACCACACACACCACACCACACCACACTACACACACTACACACACCACACTACACACACCACACTACACACACCACACTACACACACCACACACACCACACTACACACACCACACTACACACACCACACACACCACACTACACACACCACACTACACACACCACACTACACACACCACACTACACACACTACACACACTACACACACCACACTACACACACCACACCACACTACATACACCACACTACACACACCACACTACACACACACACACACACACCACACTACACACACCACACTACACACACCACACTACACACACCACACTACACACACCACACTACACACACTACACCACACACACCACACCACACACACCACACCACACCACACTACACACACTACACACACCACACTACACACACCACACTACACACACCACACTACACACACCACACACACCACACTACACACACCACACTACACACACCACACACACCACACTACACACACCACACTACACACACCACACTACACACACCACACTACACACACTACACACACTACACACACCACACTACACACACCACACCACACTACATACACCACACTACACACACCACACTACACACACCACACCACACACACCACACTACACACACCACACTACACACACCACACTACACACACCACACTACACACACCACACTACACACACCACACTACACACACCACACTACACCCACCACACTACACACACCACATTACACACACCACACTACACACACCACACTACACACACTACACTACACACACCACACTACACACACCACACTACACACACCACACCACACACACCACACTACACACACCACACTACACACACCACACTACACACACCACACTACACACACCACACTACACACACCACACTACACACACCACACCACACACACCACACCACACACCACACCACACACACCACACCACACACACCACACTACACACACCACACTACACACACCACACTACACACACCACACTACACACACCACATTACACACACTACACCACACACACCACACACACCACACCACACCACACTACACACACTACACACACCACACTACACACACCACACTACACACACCACACTACACACACCACACACACACCACACTACACACACCACACTA